>NW_019436450.1:0-652 GCF_002814215.2 Seriola lalandi dorsalis
CATTTATTTAACACTGCTTTATTCAGTGTTTTTAATGAGTATAATCACCGGGTCTATTTGATTTCCTAATATCATGCTATTTCATGATGTCACCCAATGTCTTTTGTAATTGTTTTGATTGAGAGACCCCTAGCAGCAGAAGTTACATACTGTGCGTTTAATCTGAAAAAGAAAGGATAGCATAGCTGTGGTAATCTCGGCTAATATACAACCGCAGGTTTCAAGACAAACAGAATAAATTTGATACTTGTATTAAAATGCAATCTGTATCTGTGTTCGTTATCTATTGAAGGAAAAACGCACATTAATGCAGGTGTAAATGCACAACGCAACCAAATTCAATCAGATCAGCGAGACTATATTTGGGTTGGTCAGGCTCACATTGCGATTGGATCTCGACAGGTGTAAATGCAGTCTGTAAAGCGAGAGCACATTGTTCACCTGGAATGCAGCATGTTCGCTGCCAAGTCATCCGCTTAACTAATTTCCATATTGAGATCCAATCACAATCGAGATAAGAATGCACTTTAACAACAGGCATAAATGCAAAGATCCACGGATTGGATGTCATTATCAAGATATAGATCACATGTACATGGGGCCTGAATTACCTCAAAACAGATGTTCTCGCCTTCTTTATCACAGTCCAACC
>NW_019436451.1:0-685 GCF_002814215.2 Seriola lalandi dorsalis
TTTTTTTTCTTTTTGGTTTCAAACAAATAATGGTAAAAGGAATTGCCAAAAACCAAAAAATGGTTTTGTTTTTGATACAAAGATTTATGTTTTTTTTTGAGTGAATTATGTGAATTATGGATTATCCGATGATGACCAGACCAGACAAGCAGGGCTTTCAATTCAATAATCATTCCTCTGGTGAAACAGTTGAAAAAGGGAGGTCCTTCATGGCATCAGTCCCAATAACATCCAATGCAAGTGGAAACGTTTTAATTGTTATCATTTTGTGAGCAGTACACCCTCAGGACTTGATGATAGCTGCAGTCAAACTGGACTTCCACCACATGCAGTAAAAAGTTTCTTTCTGTTTGTTTCCAGGTAAACCTGAGCTGAGAGGATACAACCTGTCTCCTCTATCCACTGATGAAATCAAAGCTATGAACAACCTTTTAAAGAGATGACATCACATCTGCGAAACACTTAAGAGCTAAGAGCCTCACCTGCCACTACAGTGCTATGATGTGCTATCCTGCGGATGATCTGATGGCAGTAAATTATCATGCAGAAAGACAACAATATCCATACAGCAGACCTCTTCAAACCTGCCATCCAGACAGTTTGCAGGTTTATTTAAACATTGTATTCTCAGTGTAGAAGACACAAAAAGAAAATTTAAGGTTGGTCAGGTTCAGGCCGTTATTCA
>NW_019436452.1:0-603 GCF_002814215.2 Seriola lalandi dorsalis
GGGGGAATGACATGCAGCGAAAGGCCATCCGATGCGGGATTCGAACCGGGGCCAACTGCAGCGAGGACTGTAGCCTCTACACATGGGGCGCCTGCTTAAACCACTACGCTACACGACACACCTAAGACGTCATTCTTTGTGAAAGACGAGCAAGTTAGAGACATTTTGGGGTGAACGTGAAGAAAGCACGATGCAAAACACATTCCTCGTTTCCTACGTTCAGAGAAACTTGCTTTTGAGGAAATGTCAAGACCAAAAACAAGATGAATACAAAAACACAAAATGAGTTCTTATTCTGGTTTTGATAAACTTAGGACATGTTCACATGGAGCATAAACGGATGATAAAATGTTATGACTGAAAAAAGTCTGTCTGCAGACTCCTCTCAGAATCAGCTGTATGTGTGAGCAGTGAAATGTGATTATTGGAAACAAACTTTCAGGCCATCTGAGGTGAAAGAAGAAAGAATCCTCTTCAATTTGTACCAGTGTTATGTTGAAGTCTGTTTCCCCATCGATTGCATTTCCCTTGAAACGCTGAGCCCAACTTATCCATAACACTGTTTTAGTTTTAGGCTTTATGTTTAATCCAAACTCAGCCCTA
>NW_019436454.1:0-675 GCF_002814215.2 Seriola lalandi dorsalis
TTTTCCTTAACGGACACAAGATCAGAGGTATCGCTCTTTTCTTTTTCCATTTCCTCTTCTTTAACCTTGGACTCTGTATCATGAGTTTCCTCTTTTGGTGTTTCTTTTGCCTCCTTGATGAGTTTTGCTTCAGATGTAACTTCTTTCAACTCTGTCTTCTTCTCCTCATCTGTGAGGGGTTTTAGACCAGCAATGTCTTTGCTTTCCTCCTCCTTTACAGGTTTGATATCAGAAGTTTCTTCCTTAATTATGTCTGTATCCTTTTCCTCCTTTACAGATTTGATATCAGAAGTTTCTTCCTTAATTGTTGCTGTATCTTTTTCATCCTTTACAGGTTTGATATCAGACACTTCTTCCTTAATTGTTACTGTATCTTTTTCCTCCTTTACAGGTTTGATATCAGACACTTCTTCCTGAATTGTTACTGTATCTTTTTCCTCCTTTACTGGCTTGATATCAGATGTTTTTTCCTTAGTTGTGTCTGTATCTTTTTCCTCCTTTACAGGTTTGATATCAGAAGTTTCTTCCTGAATTGTTACTGTATCTTTTTCCTCCTTTACAGGTTTGATATCAGAAGTTTCTTCCTGAATTGTTACTGTATCTTTTTCCTCCTTTACAGTTTTGATATCAGATGTTTCTTCCTGAATTGTTACTGTATCTTTTTCCTCCTTTACA
>NW_019436455.1:0-868 GCF_002814215.2 Seriola lalandi dorsalis
ATTGAGCACGGAGTTGACATTATAATGGAGCAGGACACTTTCCAAGCTCTGTTTTTATCAGAAGAGAGAAAGTCAATCTTATCAGGTCAAAAGCTGCAGCAGCTACAACCAAGATTATTCTAGCAAATCACTCACTCAGATCTCTTTCAGTAAACCAGGCCTGTTCTCAGGAAACTGTTTCTTAAAGCAGCTTCAGGCCGTTTTTGTACTTTACAGAACAAACAGATTTGACCCACAGCTGTAGCCACATTCTGAACGTAGCTTTTCACCATTTGTTTTCATTGTAAAACTCAGAAACTTGTATAGTAGTTTTCAGTTCAATGAATTGAATGATGAAATGATTCTGGTGTTAACTGCTGTTCTACAACATCCTGCCAAAAGCACAAATGTTCTTGTTTATGGTTTTGGTCAGAGCTGGAGGCATATTGTTTCCTAGTTGTCCATCACCTGGACTCAAGGACAAACTGATTAGATTTAGGTGTCTAAAGGTCACGGTCATGGTGACCTCATAAAACATGATTTTGGCCTTGTGAACGCTGGATCTCTAGGGACTTTCTTCAAATTTGGTACAAACTTTCACTTGGACTCAAGAATGAACTGATAAGATTTTGGTGGTTTAAAACTCTTTTTAGCCATTACTCTAAGACTTCACAGCAAATACGACAAAATTTCACACAAATGGTTGATATTTTCTATGACTCTGGATGAACACGGATGTAACCTGAAACTAGTAATAATATTCTTATCATAAAATTTGGGCTGGACTGTGTTGGGATATAAAAGTTTGGATGTTTTCTGTGAGTTGCTGTAAACATGTGTTAGAATCTGTGATGAGTAACTGGAGTTGTGCGTCTCTGCTGTCTGATCC
>NW_019436456.1:0-619 GCF_002814215.2 Seriola lalandi dorsalis
ACACACACACACACACACACACACACACACACACACACTTCATTCATTTTATGTTTTTTAGGTGATCTTAATGTCAATTAAATATTATTTTAAATAATAATAATAACATTTGTATGCTCACGAGCTTTCTGGCCTGTCCCTCTGTGTGATTGTTCTAATTCAGCAGGACTTTTAATTTGTAAAATGTATGAAAACTGTTAAGGTTTCTTTTTTTTTTCTTCTTTTTTACAGTGAACTAAATGTTGTTAAAATGTTTGATTTGATTTTATTGCAAAAAAAAAAGACATTTCCTTGCCAGAAATGTCAGCCATCTTGGAAATTGTGGCCACCTTGATTATTTTAGTGGCTAACTTGTTTTACCAAAATAATTCCAGGAGGATTTGTCCCCAGTTTAGTGCTTGTACCAGTATCCGACAGTCTCCCCTGATATCTGCGGTTATCTGCTGTGGTAAATAGTGAAACCCCTCTCCGTCCATCAGCGCCACCTTCAGGCCGGTCGGCGTAACTGCAGAGGACGAAGATCGTAGAATGAGCGGATGATCCTCACCTCTCTGGAAGGAGTAGACGCTGTCTTTGTGCTGGCAGGTGAGGACCACCACCGTCCACCTGAACCCGCCGC
>NW_019436457.1:0-655 GCF_002814215.2 Seriola lalandi dorsalis
CATAAAAAGTCATAAAAAAATCATAGTATAGTAAGGCATAAAAAGGTCAGAGTATAGTAAGGCATAAATTGTCATAAAAAAATCATTGCATAGTGAGGAATAAAATGTCATAAAAACATCATAGTAGTGGGGCATAAAAAGTCATGAATACTACATAGTACAGTAAGGCATAAAAAGTAATAAAAAGGTCATAGTATAGTAAAGCATAAAAAATCATAAAAAAGTCATAGTATAGTAAGGCATAAAAAGTAATAAAAAGGTCATAGTATAGTAAAGCATAAAAAATCATAAAAAGGTCATAGTATAGTAAGGTATAAAATGTCATAAACAGGTCATATTATGGTAAAGCATAAAAAGTCTTAAAAAGATCAGAGTATAGTAAGTTATAAATTGTCATAAGAAAGTCATTGCATAGTTATGCATAAAAAGTCATGAAAACATCATAGTAGTGGGGCATAAGAGACATAAGACATAAAACATAATAAAAATGTCATAGTATAGTAAGACATAAAATGTTATAAAAATGACACAGTATAGCTAGGCATAAAAAGTCATGAAAATGACATAGTATAGTAAGGCATAAAAAAATCATAATATAGTAAGGTATAAAAATTTTATAGTTGAAGAATGCATAAAAAGTCATAAAAAAATCATA
>NW_019436458.1:0-753 GCF_002814215.2 Seriola lalandi dorsalis
TTGTTCAGATGGTACTTTTCTTGTTGTTGATCTGAGAAAATGCCTAGACTAAACCTACAAAGAGTTTTTTTTTCATTATTCAGATGATATTTATGTTGTTGGATGTTGATCTGAGGATATACAAATAAAAAGACAAAGAAATACATTCTCAGGCTGATTTATTTTAAACAAATTAAGATTAAGGTTTAACATATAATTTGACTATTTTAGGACCGAAGTGACATCTAAGTCACTTTTGAGATCTTTGCCACCTAGTGGCGGAATTTTGAAAAACTTTTCAGAAATGTGTTCTATGTGCTCTATTTAATCTGTTTTATGCCCCCCTTAATTTTCCTTGCAGTAGAAATGGGTCCGGGTCTTTATGGGTTAATGCGGTATTAAACCAAAGACAAAAAGGGATGCAAGTTTAAAAAAAATAACTATTAGAATGCACTTTGATTTGCTTTTGTACTTTTAGTGAACAAGGTTGGATTATCAACTAGGCAAAGTGGCCAAGTGACCCTCAGGGGTCCGACCAGCCCCAAGTTCATTCGTCCATTTCTGTCTTCATCTGTCACACCACTGAAGTAGAATATCAGCTATAACAGGTCCTCCAGCCTGCAGCAGGACTCTGTCAGAAAATGTTTTAGTTAATGTTGAGTTCATTTATTGTAAAGTTGTCTTTTATCAAATTCCTTTCATTTTTTCTGCATGTTAATTAATTACCATTCAGAAAAGCCCAGGTAGTTTTATTCTTTTTCATCCTTGGAGCTG
>NW_019436459.1:0-605 GCF_002814215.2 Seriola lalandi dorsalis
TACATGTCTCTCTGTCTCACACACGCGACCCGATTACGCAGGTGCATAGTGACCTGTCAATTATGTTCAGCTAGGGGCGGGACTTAGTGAACTATGCATTCTGAGTGGCTGATTATTTCTACACTCATTCTGAATAAACAGTAACATTACAATAACACATTATTAACAGTTAACCCTTTGTTGTACCTGGGTTACATTAGCATGCTAACCAGCTAGCCCCGGTCTGGGTAGCTAATCCGTCTTGTCACTTTTGGATAGCGTACAATCTTCCCCCGAAGATGAAGCGCTGATCAGAGGACGTGTTATAACCTCTTGTCTTGTAAACACAACAATGGCAGTGCATGCATACTTGTTAAATATCAGTCCAAAACATTTAGATGTTTTCTGTTTCACAAGGACTTGCAAAACTGTAGACTGCTCCCTTTAAAAATGATCTTCTTTATTACTCTTAAGACATTTAATAAGAATGTGTTTCCAGCCCAAACTGGCTCCTTATCAGGTGCAGAGGAATCACGGAGTTGAAATTTTGGAAAAACCAGTTACATCATAGCCCAGTTAGTCGTGTGTGTGTGTATGTGTGTGTGTGTGTGTGTGTGTGTGTGTGT
>NW_019436460.1:0-739 GCF_002814215.2 Seriola lalandi dorsalis
TTATAATTATTATGATATTATTACCAACAATTATTGGGAATAAAAGATGAAAGCTGAATTCAAAAAAATCTCCTTGGCTTGATTTAAGATTGAAGTCAAACATAATTTTTATGCCCATATCCTCAAGGTGCATGCGAACACTTTAATGCAGTGCTAAACCTCTCACTGATGAACATTTATCTTGAATATACTATATTATATTGAAGGTAGCAGATCCAGTAAAGCCTCCAGAATCACTTCATGTTGAGTTGGAGTCAAAAGAAAGGCTTGTAAGATAAAACTTTTTTGTGTTATTTTGACAGTAAAAAAGTGTGGGAGTGTGGCAGGAAACTGGAGCACCCAGAGGAAACCCACGCAGGGGGAGCATGCAAATTCACAGAAAGAAGAAGTCGCTGGTTTGGCAGCAGGGGGTGTGGGAGCGGATGGATGGGGAATGGCGTATCAGGGGAGAAGAATGAGGTCAGGGGGTACAACAGTTAGGGAGGGTGAGGAGAGAGAGAGCAGGAAAAAGTCTTTTACACTGATTTCTGTTGTCTATGTCAGAGAGTGAGCTTATTTTTAATTTTGACTTTAAAGCACTGATTAGCTGTATGTATGTAAATAAAATGGTAAAATGTCTTTTTATGGATCTGTAATTCCCTAAAAATATTTCAAGATTTCTTCCTGGAAAATAACTATAATTACTGACAAATAGAGACAAAGTTCTGGGACAGCTGTTTCAGTCTGTAGTGTTTTTAGC
>NW_019436462.1:0-756 GCF_002814215.2 Seriola lalandi dorsalis
GCTACGCCTGCGTCATGGAGAGGATTTCAAGGTGCAGCCCGGGGGGAGTGTGTCCAGTCCTTTAGCATGTACTGGGGTGGTTTGAAGTCGAATGTGAAGCGATTGCAATGAGGGTCAAAACCTCCAAGGCTAGAACCACTGCTCTATCGCATCAAAAGGAGCCAGTTGAGGTGGTTGGGGCATCTGATTAGGATGCCTCCTGGGGGCCTTCCTTTGGAGGTTCTACAGGTAGGTCCAACTGGCAGGAGACCTCAGGGTAGACCCAGAACACTCATCTGGCCAGGGAACACCTCAGGATCCACCAGGAGGAGCAGGAAAACGTTGGTGGGGGGGGGGGATACTTTGCTTGACCTGCCACCTACCTCATATAAGTGGAAGAAAATGGATGGATGGACCACCTCATTAAAGGTGTTAGACTGAGGTTTAAAGAGAGCTCAGAGAAACTTTCCCCTTCATCAGACAAACTCTGCACATTGACCTCAGAGAGGGGTGTGTGTGTGTGTGTGTGTGCTGCGTACCAGCCAGTCGATGGGGGATGGAGTTGGAGTGTTGGCTGAGGTAGCTCTTGTTAAAGCTCTGAGGGTTACTCTCCCCAAACAATCTGGAGATCTCCTGCTTCAACACCGTCCTCACCGCCTCTGCCAGGTCTGCACCGTCGCTCACTGCACACACCACAAACAGAACAAGTGAAGCTGATCAACCTGCTGAGGAACAGCTACACAGACTTATTAGTGATGGACACACAAGCAGTGTCAC
>NW_019436463.1:0-616 GCF_002814215.2 Seriola lalandi dorsalis
GGTCAAGAATGTAGAATAGCAGAATACATGTGGCAGTACATTACTTATATTGTTTAACACGAAATACAAACTACACGGCGCAAAGGTAAGTGTCCTCCCTCGCGGAGTGTAAACAAAACTTTCTGCCAATCTTGCTGCCTCCTCACAGTTCAGGTTTCATATCAGCACGCCTGCAACAGTCTGACCTGCGAGAGAGTCTGATGAACCGTGAAGCAGAGCAGCACAGCGAACTGTCACAGTGACAGGATCCGCAGGCGGAGATACGCTGACTGTCTTTCTCTGCCCATGTCCACCTCATCCCAACACAAATCATTTGTTATCAGAGGTCAGGCTGGTGGAGAATACGGCTGGAGTTGTGTCTGTAAAGGAGGTGGAATAAGAAAACTCTTAAAGCAAAAATTAAAGGGCGACTCTCACTGGTTTTACTCATTGTGAGTTGTTATATATTGTCATATATAATCTGAGAAAATAATTCTTATGTCACGGAGATTATCTCGACTTTGACCTGCATTATAAAGATGGGAGCGTGGAATTTGAAAGACATGGGTGTTTATCAGGCATGGAGAATGTAATGAAGAGGTGCTATCAGGTCGCATTATGGGTTAAGTGGAGGAGC
>NW_019436464.1:0-690 GCF_002814215.2 Seriola lalandi dorsalis
AGACATAATAATGTCATGATATAATGAGGCATAAAAACATCAAAAAACGTCATAGTATAGTGAGGCATAAAAATATCAAAAAACGTCATAGTATAGTATGGCATAAAATGTCAAAAAATGTCATATTACAATGAGGCATAAAAACATGAAAAAACGTCATAGTATAGGTAGACATAATAATGTCATGGTATAGCGAGCCATAAAAACATCAAAAAACATCATAGAATAGCAAGGCATAAAAACACCAAAAAACGTCATAGTATAGTATAGTATAAAATGTAAAAAAATGTCATATTACAATGAGCCATAAAAACATGAAAAAACGTCATATTATAGGTAGACATAATAATATCATGGTATAATGAGGCATAAAAAGATAAAAAAAACATCATAGTATAGTGAGCCATAAACGCATCAAAAAACGTCATAGTATAGTATGGCATAAAATGTCAAAAAATGTCATATTACAATTAGGCATAAAAACATGTAAAAACGTCATAGTATAGGTAGACATAATAATGTCATGTTATAATGAGGCATAAAAACATCAAAAAACGCTGTAGTATAGTGAGGCATAAAAACATGAAAAAATGCCATAGTATAGTATGGCATAAAATGTCAAAAAATGTCATATTACAATGAGGCATCATTGCAAAACATCAAAAAACATCATAATATAGGTAGACATAA
>NW_019436465.1:0-890 GCF_002814215.2 Seriola lalandi dorsalis
TATATATATATATACACACACACACACACAGGCTTTGGGATGATATACTGTACATTTAAGTACCATATTTCTAAAATAAAAGTATACATATATAAACATACATATTTATGAGTTAGACATGTACGTCAATATATGAAATTGTTCCAATTTCTAACAGGTAATTTTCACTTGTATACATATATATTTTTATATATATTTTATTTCATATGTACATATATTTAGTATATGGAAAATGAATATATGTACATATATCTCATTTGCATACTTGTGGTGATCACTCATGAAATAAACCTGAGTTTAGCAGCTGTGTGAGCACTTCCTCAGTGTCCTGATGTGAATGAACAGCGAGACTCTACAGACAGAAACAGCGCCACCATCAGTGGATGAGGAAATCTTTTTAATGACAGTCAGTAATCACTCTGTTACAAAAACACGCCTCTTTCTCTGAGGCAGGATTCATCTGAAAAAGGCACAAATTTAAAAATAATTTGATTCATGTTTCTAAGTTGTAACAAATTATTTTATTAATGGTTAAATAAATATCTTATTATTATGTGACAATTGAAAATGTCCTCCCTGAAAAGGCCCATTAGAGGGACCTCGACTAAACCAGGAAATAAGAACCAGACCAAAACTACAACAGCATGAGTCCACATACGTTTGGCCACATACTGTATCCCAGCAACAAAGTATTAATAATGACTATGATTGATTTGATTGTGAAAAATCCCTTTGGTTGATTTACATGAGCCTATAGTGTAATTATCTGGTTATCAGTGTTGCTGTCAGACATCACTATTTATTAACATTAACAGTTTGAGACTTGCTGACTCGTTAGGAAGTGAGTCAGTCATTAGTGATCCATGTTATATGTATGTGATATGTTAATA
>NW_019436466.1:0-708 GCF_002814215.2 Seriola lalandi dorsalis
AGATGTGCACATGTGGATGGATTACTGTGCATCATGTCTTCCAGATGTTTACAGAGGAAGTTCTTCACAGAGGGGCAGATTGTTAAACATAGTGAGAGATGTAAAAACCTTCTTGTATAAATACAGGAAATGGCTCAGGATGTCCCAAACATGTTTATTTACAAACAGCTCCTCATTTATTTATTTATGAGGTCGTTTGCTTCTCCTGTGTGATTCAACCACAGCCAGTGCCGCTCATTGACAGTTTTCATCTACATGTGGTTTGAATGGGTCAAAGCAAGCACAGTCAACTAAAATGACTTTTATATATTTGCATATTCAGCTGAACTGTGACTCTAGGTTATGCTAGTAATTAACCGCAATTAAATAACTGTCAGCGTAGTAAATAAACACTTCACCTGTGATGAGACCAAATTAAAGGATTATTTCCATAAATTATAGGAAATTATTAATAGTCAATTATGGACCAGAGAAAAAAAGTGTTTCTAATCTATATGATATAATCCAGATGTTAAAGTTACAGCAGAGGCTGTCTATACTGCTGATGATGACATGGTACTAAAAGAGTATTATGCCATTTTCATCAGTACTTTGTGCTGTAATGGCTACATGCATATAAACATCTTGGTTCATCATTATTATCATTCCATGACAAACAAACTGTGCTTGCTGTGGTTTCAATGACATTAACTCCTGTGCTGTTTTTTT
>NW_019436467.1:0-4159 GCF_002814215.2 Seriola lalandi dorsalis
GAATAAAAATTCATAAAAATGTCATAGTATAGTAAAGCATAAAAGCGTCATACTATAGTATGGCATAAAACATAAAAAAAAACGACATAGTATAGTAAAGAATAAAAAGTCACAAAAACGTTACTGTATAGTAAGGCATAAAACGTCAAAAAAACGACATAGTATAGTATGAAATAAAAAGGTATAGAAACGTCATATTATAGTAATGCATAAAACATCAAAAAAACAACATAGTATAGGATGGAATAAAAAAGCATAAGAACGTCATAGTTTAGCAGAACATAAAACGTCAGAAAAACGACATAGTATATTATGGAATAAAAATTCATAAAAATGTCATAGTATAGTATGGCATAAAACATAAAAAAAAAACGACATAGTATAGTATGGAACAAAAAGTCATAGAAACGTTACTGTATAAGAAGTCATAAAACGTTTAAAAAAACGACATAGTATAGTATGAAATAAAAAAGCATAAAAACGTCATAGTTTAGCAAGGCATAAAATGTCAAAAAATCGACATAGTATAGTATGGAATAAAAATTCATAAAAATGTCATAGTATAGTAAAGCATAAAAGCGTCATACTATAGTATGGCATAAAACATTAAAAAAATGACATAGTATAGTATGGAATAAAAAGTAATAAAAACGTTACTGGATAGTAAGGCATAAAACATCAAAAAAACAAGATAGTGTAGTATGGAATAAAAAAGCATAAAAACGTCATAGTTTAGCAAGGCATAAAACGTCAAACAAACAACATAGTTTAGTATGGAATAAAAAAGCATAAAAACGTCATACTATAGCTTTGAATGAGAAGTCATAAAAACATCATAGTTTAGCAAGGCATAAAACATCAAAAGAAAGACATAGTATAGTATGGAATAAAAAGTCATAAAAACGTCACAGTATAGTAAGGCATAAAATGTCTAAAAAATGACATAGTATAGTATGGCATTAAAGGTCATAGAAATGTCATAGCATAGTAAGACATAAAACATTAAAAAAACAACATAGTATAGTATTGAATAAAAAGTCATAAAAAAGTCATTGTATAGTGAAGCATAAAACATCAAAAAAACTTCACGTTATAGTAAGGCATCAAAACTTATAAAAACGTCACTGTATATTAAGGCATAAAACGTCAAAAAACGACATAGTATAGTATGGCATTAAAAGTCATAAAAACGTCACTGTATAGTAAGCCATAAAACATCAAAAAAATGACATAGTATAGTACGGAATAAAAAGTCATAGAAATGTCATAGTATAATAAGGCATAAAACGTCAAAAAAACCTTCATAGTATATTAAGGCATAAAAGCGTCATACTATAGTATGGCATAAAACGTCAAACAAACAACATAGTTTAGTATGGAATAAAAAGTCATAAAAACGTCACAGTTTAGCAAGGCATAAAACGTCTAAAAAACCACATAGTATAGTTTGGCATAAAAAGTTATAAAACGTTAAACTATAGTATGGCATAAAAGGTCATAAAAACGTCACTGTGTGGTAAGGCATTAAACGTCAAAAAAAGAACATAGTATATTATGGCATAAAAAGTCATAAAAAGGTCATAGTATAGTAAGGCATAAAACGTAAAAAAAAACGTCATAGTATATTAAGGCATAAAATGTCAAAAAAGTGACATAGTATATTATAAAATAAAAAGTCACAAAAATTTCATAGTATAGTAAGACAGAAAACGTCCAAAAACAACATTCTATGGCATGATTAAGAATTCATAAAAACGTCATAGTATAATAAGGCATAAGCCGTCAAAAAAAACGACATAGTATAGTAAGGCATAAAACTTCAAAAAAACGACATAGTATAGTATGAAATAAAAAGTCATAAGAACTTCATAGTATAGTATGGCAGAAAACGTCAAAAAAAACTACATGCTATAGCATGGTTTAAGAATTCATAAAAATGTCATAGTATAGTAAAGCATAAAACATCAAAAAAACTTCACGTTATAGTTACGCATCAAAAGTAATAAAAACGTCACAGTATAGTAAGGCATAAAACGTCAAAAAAACGACATAGTATAGTATGGAATAAAAAAGCATAAAAACATCATACTATAGTAAGGCATAACGCGTCAAAAAAATGACATAGTATAGTATGGAATAAAAAGGCATAAAAACATCACAGTATAGTAAGGCATAAAAAATCAAAAAAATGACATAGTATAGTATGAAATAAAAAGTCATAAAAATGTCATAGTATAGTAAGGCATAAAAGCGTCATACTATAGTATGGCATAAAATATTAGAAAAAACGACATAGTGTAGTATGGAATGAAAGTAATAAAAACGTTACTGTATAGTAAGGCATAAAACATCAAAAAAACATCATAGTGTAGTATGGAATAAAAAGTCATAAAAACGTCACAGTATAGTAAGGCATAAAACGTCAGAAGAAAGACATAGTATAGTATGGAATAAAAATTCATAAAAATGTCATAGTATAGTAAAGCATAAAAGCGTCATACTATAGTATGGCATAAAACATTAAAAAAACGACATAGTATAGTATGGAATAAAAAGTAATAAAAACGTTACTGGATAGTAAGGCATTAAACATCAAAAAAACAAGATAGTGTAGTATGGAATAAAAAAGCATAAAAACGTCATAGTTTAGCAAGGCATAAAACGTCAAAAAACAACATAGTATAGTATGAAATAAAAAAGCATAAAAACGTCATATTATTGTAAGGCATAAAAGCGTCATACTATAGTATGGCATAAAACGTCAAACAAACAACATAGTTTAGTATGGAATAAAAAAGCATAAAAACGTCATACTATAGCATTGAATAAGAAGTCATAAAAACGTCATAGTTTAGCAAGGCATAAAACATCAAAAGAAAGACATAGTATAGTATGGAATAAAAAGTCATAAAAACGTCACAGTATAGTAAGGCATAAAACGTCTAAAAAATGACATAGTATAGTATGGCATGAAAGGTCATAGAAATGTCATAGCATAGTAAGACATAAAACATTAAAAAAACAACATAGTATAGTATTGAATAAAAAGTCATAAAAAAGTCATTGCATTGTGAAGCATAAAACATCAAAAAAACTTCACGTTATAGTAAGGCATCAAAACTTATAAAAACGTCACTGTATATTAAGGCATAAAACGTCAAAAAACGACATAGTATAGTATGGCATTAAAAGTCATAAAAACGTCATAGTATAGTAAGGCATAAACATCAAAAGAACGACATAGTATAGTATGGCATTAAAATTCATGAAAATGTTAAACTATAGTATGGCATAAAAGGTCATAGAAATGTCATAACATACTAAGTCATAATACATCGAAAAAACAACATAGTATAGTATTGAATAAAAAGTCATAAACAAGTCATAGTATAGTAAAGCATAAAACATCAAAAAACAACATAGGGGGTGTCGTGTAGCGTAGTGGTCTAAGCAGGCGCCCCATGTGTAGAGGCTGCAGCTGGCCCCGGTTCGAGCCCCGCATCAGACAGCCTTTACTGCATGTCATTCACCCTCTCTGCCTCCCCATTTCCTGTCTCTCTACTGTCCTGTCAAATAAAGGCATAAAAAACCCCAAAAAATATACTTTAAAAAAAAACGACATAGTATAGTATGGAATAAAAAGGCTTAAAAATGTCATATTATAGTGTGGCATAAAAAGGTATTAAAACGTCATATTATAGTAAGGCATAAAATATAAAAAAAAACAACATAGTATAGTATGGAATAAAAAGTTATGAAAAAGTCATAGTATAGTAAGGCATAAATCGTCTAAAAAACGACATAGTATAGTATGGCATAAAAAGTCATGAAAATGTTAAACTATAGTACGGCATAAAACATCAAAAAAACGACATAGTATATTATGGCATCAAAAGTAATAAAAACGTCACTGTATAACAAGGCATAAACATCAAAAGAACGACATAGTATAGTATGGAATAAAAAGTCACAAAAACGTCATAGTATAGTAAGGCATAAAACGTCTAAAAAACGACATAGTATAGTATGGCATAAAACGTCAAAAAAACGACATAGTATATTATGGCATCAAAAGTAATAAAAACCTCACTGTATAGCAAGGCATAAACATCAAAAGAACGACATAGTATAGTATGGAATAAAAGGTTACAAAAACGTC
>NW_019436468.1:0-740 GCF_002814215.2 Seriola lalandi dorsalis
AATGTACCATTCATAGAGTGGTATGTTGTCATGTGAGTTAATTTCTAGATTTATGTAATAGACATAAACTTTGTATTTATTTTTCCTGGTATAGGTGTTGGTTCTGACTCTACATTGTGCTCATTTGTAATTTTGTCCAAAGGTAGTTAAGAGTTCATTCCACCACACTTCTTCTCAAAAACCCAACACCAGCACCACCTGCTTTTCCCCTGTGGCATTTCAACTGTCAGTTTCATGCATTTTATAAGTCCATAAACTAGAAGGATAAAATATTGGGATAATATATTTGGATTCCCACCCCACCAAAGTCAAGCAGCAAGGCCTGTTTTCACGCAGTCCTGGTCAAGTTCACATTAAATGGTATATTTAAAAAAACAAAGAAAAAACACAGAAATGATGAGCTAGAGATGCAGGATTCTGCCATGTATGAAGAATAAAACTGGAAACCAGAAAACAAGTATCGGATTTGTTTAGATTAACCACCTAATTACTTCATTATTTTACACATGGCAAAGATTAGGAAGAAGTTCAGAGCTCCTTAATCAAAATGAATGTCAGTTCACGTTTATTTGATGCAACTTTCTGTTGTGGTTTCAGAGATTTTGTTATTTAAAATAACATAATGATGTGCTCTAGGTCAAATGTTAGTTTCATGTATGGAGGGAAGGACATCTCACTCCACTCAACAACATTTTGAACACTGTTCATGATGCAAAAAAGGTAAGATTATAAATGCTGCT
>NW_019436469.1:0-737 GCF_002814215.2 Seriola lalandi dorsalis
TGACATTTTCAAATGTTTTGTTTTGTCTCAGTAAAGATTCACTTTACAAAGAGAGACTGAAAATCACCACATGAGAGAAGCTGGAGCCTGCAAATGTTTTGTATTTCTCTTTTGATTATTTATTTAGTCAATTAAATCGATTAATCGTCTCATCTTTGTATTCAGTGTTCAGTGGTGGCTTCACCAGTTCAGTGAAATTTTGATCATCACTTTTAAGTCTTTCACAGCCCAGAGGTCAAAGCTCCTTCAGCTGTCAGCTCTCATCTCCACATGTCGCAGCTTTGGAGGAAACTTCTCCAAGTCTCACAAATAAAAGGATTTATCACCATGTCGATCTAGTTGATTGATTTTACTGTCAGTCTTTAAATATAGAGGGTTACTTTTGATTCAACTGATGTTTGTGACTCACCAAACAGCAGATTAAAGTCTAGATCCCACATCAGCACCAGAGGATCAGGTGACACCAGGACACCGGGAGCAGCTGTGGGACTAAACGGTCTGAATAAAAGCGGAGGAATGTTGATGTTTTTGAACACTCACTTGTGTTTGGCGAACTCGTCCTGCAGCAGAGCCACGTAGTTCGCCGGGATCAGTCCGGACTCCAAAGACCCGGTCAGCTTCTTGGCCAGCACGTACTCCCCCCGCTTCTCGATCACCGACAGCTTGTCCCCCTCCTTCACCGTCAGCTCGTCGTCGCTGCGGGCCACGAAGTCGAAGAGCGCCGCGTACAGCTGCAC
>NW_019436470.1:0-740 GCF_002814215.2 Seriola lalandi dorsalis
ACTTCCTCTTGTGCCAGATAACGCAGCTTACACACACACACACACACACACACACACACACACACACACACACGGTTGCTGTTTTGTATCCCTGTCATGGTAGAGATGCATTATGTGATTTTTCAGAAAGTGAAGAAATACTCTTCTCTCCTCCTGCAGATGCAAACACTGTGTAGCCAAAAGTATGTGGACAGCTGTTTCTGCAGCTGCTTCGGGCTCCTCATCATACAATGATGTTTCAAACATTGTTCTCCCAGCTTTGTGTCAACACTTTATCTCTTTCCTGTTTCAACATGACGGTGCCCCCTCGTGCACCAAACCAGCTCTGTAAGGAAATCGTTGAGGGTGTCACGGCGGCCTTGTGGTTAACAATGTCCCAGATTCAGTTCCCAGCCGGGGACCAATGTTGTATGTCCCTTCCACCCCCAAACTCTCTTCCCACATTTCCTGTCAGCTCTCTACCGTCTGTCTTTGAAAGTCTCTGACTACTACTCTGACAGTATCTAGTCCAGACTTCAAACCCAAAACCATTCATTTCACTTTTTAAAGCTCCTCCAGTGTAAAGGTCTGTGTCCATGTGTAGTGTGATTATAGATCAGCTCTAGCTTCTATATTAATACTGTGAAAGTATCAAAGCCTCAGTCCACAGAGAAATGCACACAGCCTGTATTCAGAAACTGAGCCTTAAAACCAGCCGTCAGGACTTCTGGAACTTTGTGATGTCACAACAAAGCAGTCAC
>NW_019436471.1:0-719 GCF_002814215.2 Seriola lalandi dorsalis
GAAAGATCTCATGAGCTATGAAGAAGGACAAGTTACAGCGAAGAAGCCACATGGATGTGAAGATCTCCATATCAACATCAGTGTGTCAAGCATATCGGAAGCAGTCAAGATTTTGTTACTCAGAATGAACCATGGCATGTCTTGTAGCAAATCTGTCCTTCATGCATGAATAAAATCCTGCCACATTAAAGTGTTGACTTTTTGTTCTGATGGTGTGCATTTTTTGATCTTTCTATCATAAGAAATGATCATTTCAATAAGTCATGAAAAGGCATAAAAAGTCATAGTATAGTAAGGCATAAAAAGTTTTTAAAAAAAAAGGTCATAGTAAAGTGAGGCATGAAAGGCAAAAGAAAAGTAAAGAAAAATGTCATAGTATAGTAAGGCATAAAAAGTGAAAAAAAGTAAAAAAGTCATAGTATAGTAAGGCATAAAAAGTAAAAAAAAAAGTCATAGTATAGTAAGGCATAAAAAGTAAAAAAAAGTGAAAAAAGTCATAGTATAGTAAGGCATAAAAAGTAAAAAAAAAAGTCATAGTATAGTAAGGCATAAAAGGCAAAAAAAAGTCATAGTATAGTAAGGCATAAAAAGTAAAAATAAAAAAGTCATAGTATAGTAAGGCATGAAAAGTAAAAAAAAAAGTCATAGTATAGTAAGGCATGAGAAGTCCAAAAAAAAGTCATAGTATAGTAAGGCATAAAAAAAAAAAAAAAAAGAAA
>NW_019436472.1:0-738 GCF_002814215.2 Seriola lalandi dorsalis
ACAGTCCTGGTACTTTCTGAGTGAACTGTACAATCTGTGTATCATAATTAGGAGTGGATGGAGGGATTAGTACATAAATATGTGGTTATAGATGATGTTATCCATACATTGACCCTGTGTAAGTCATGCTTTGTGGTACTGTTGTAGTCGGATGCTGCTCAGACTCTCTGTCTCCATAGTCTTTGAGATGCTACAGTGTCACTGCCAGTGTATTAGCCATCCCTCAGGCTTCGCTTACTCATCAGGAATCTATTTTTAGGACAACCTCAGTCTTTGCAGAGAACTTCACTGTCAGTTCGTGAACATAATGTGCTTTAAGGCTGCAGTACGGCGCATTTTCCCCTTCAGCACTGCAGCCAGCCAATGAAGTGGGCAAGAACATTCATATCAACACCTGTGAGTGGCTGTTACCCAGAGAGAGTCTGTTCTGCTAGGATGAATTACAGTGTGGGCAGAGTCCAGGAAATAATGATTTTTCTTGTTCACTAAAAATGGAGCCTGATAGCAGAAACACTTCACCACTCAGGCACAAGCTGTGTGCAAAGATCATTGGTTACCTGAGTAAATACAGAATATATGATTCTGCCTGACAGAGTGTAATGTGATGATTCTGAAGTGGCTATTAATGTTTTTTTGTTTTTTTTTACAAGTGAGAGGTGTCACTCACTGATATGGTTCAATCTGCTACCTGGTAAGCACCAGATATTTAACTCAGGAGTTGCTAGGGACCAAAAAAAG
>NW_019436473.1:0-655 GCF_002814215.2 Seriola lalandi dorsalis
GACAGACAACCATTCACACTCACAGCCACACCTATGGTCAATCTAGAGTATCCAATTAGCCTAGTCCCCATTTGCATGTCTTTGGACTGTGGGGGGAAGCCGGAGAACCCGGAGTAGACCGGACTGGTCCCTGAACAGGGATGCCATCTACCTGAAGGGGCAGAGCCGGCTCTTTTCCCTCAGGAAGCTCAGGTCCTTTTACCTCTGCAGTGAAATGCTGAACATGTTTTATCAGTCAGTGGTGGACAGTGTACTCTTTAATGCTGCAGTCTGCTGGAGCAGCAGCATGTCCAACATGAACACAAAGAGACTGGACAAGCTGCTCAGAAAGGCTGGGTCTGTGCTTGGCAGGAGTCTGGACTCACTCAGGACTGTTGTGGAGAGACACATACAATGTAAGATGGAGGCCATCTTAGACAATACCAACCATCCTCTCCACAACATTCTGGCAGGACAGAGAAGCAGCTACAGCTGCAGCAAAGGTTCAGGAGATCCTCTGTTCCCATATTATTTATCTATTATTAACTGTTATTATTATTATCAATAATGAGCTACTGGACTACATAAACATACTACTACATGAGTTTTCATATATCATTTTTCATACATAAACATATACTTCTTTTACACACACACACACACACACACACACACA
>NW_019436474.1:0-603 GCF_002814215.2 Seriola lalandi dorsalis
AGGATGAGGAGTGATGAAGAGGATGAGGAGTGATGAAGAGGGTGAGGAGTGATGAAGAGGAAGAAGAGTGATGAAGAGGAGGAGGAGTGATGAAGAGGAGAATGAGTGATGAAAAGGATGAGGAGTGATGAAGAGGATGAGGAGTGATGAAGAGGGTGAGGAGTGATGAAGAGGAGGGGGAGTGATGAAGAGGAGGAGAAGTGATAAAGAGGAGAATGAGTGATGAAAAGGATGAGGAGTGATGAAGAGGAGGAGGAGTGATGAAGAGGGTGAAGAGTGGTGAAGAGGAGGGGGAGTGATGAAGAGGATGAGGAGTGATGAAGAGGCGGCGCTGCCTCCGTCTCACCTTGATCAGCGCAGGTATGACCATCTGGACCGTCTTGTCGATGACCCTGAAGCTGTAGGCGTCGTCCATGCGCAGGATGTTGGCGCCCATGAAGGTGAAGATGGGCATGATGTTGTGCAGGACCTTCTCCTGCGGGAGGACGAGGAGACACGGATCAGTTCTGCTGCACCTGAAACCCTCCAAGCTCCGCCTCTCTCACACCTGATTCAGTAAGAAGCTAAACTGAACTAACGAGTATGAAACTGAACAGGAAACAC
>NW_019436475.1:0-622 GCF_002814215.2 Seriola lalandi dorsalis
ACACACACACACACACACACACAGAGCACAGCATTTATTATTACACATGATCATATTTCCTCTGGACGGGTAGAAAAGCAGACACACGGTCTTCCTTCCTGCTGACAGCACTACATGAAAACCACACTGAGATTCTGACAGTTGGTGTTTTAAAGGCTGGAGTCTGAATATTCAGAGACTGAAGGTGCAGACGACAATTTTAAAATTATTTTGCGGAACGAGAAGATCAGTTCTATCTTTCTGCGAGCAGCACAGAGGTGAGAGAAAACAGTTAGCCTAGCGCCATCAAACGTGATAACCTACATCTTCCAGCAACTCCAAACACACACACACACACAAACACCTGGCAGCTGTCTACACACACACACACACACACCAAATGTACAGTCAGCAGGTGGCACCAGTGTGTGTGTGTGTGTGTGTGTTCCTCTCATGCTGAGCAGGCTGGATGTGTGTGACCTAAAAATAACTGACAGGCCACAACATTTAAATACACTGCTGTAGCCTCTCTCTCTCTCTCTTTCCCAATGTGTTTCTGCCTCTCTCGACCCACTGGTCTCCCTTTTTATTCTCCTTGATCTAAATCACAGCAGCTGATCATGTCAAAACTTGGTCGTGATGT
>NW_019436476.1:0-604 GCF_002814215.2 Seriola lalandi dorsalis
AACGTTCTCCTGACCTACCGCAACGTCCTCCTGACCTACCGTAACGTTCTCCTGACCTACCGCAACGTCCTCCTGACCTACCGTAACGTCCTCCTGACCTACCGTAACGTTCTCCTGACCTATCGTAACGTTCTCCTGACCTACTGTAACGTTCTCCTGACCTACCGTAACGTTCTCCTGACCTACTGTAACGTTCTCCCGACCTACTGTAATGTTCTCCTGACCAAGTGTAAGGTTCTCCTGACCTACCGTAATGTTCTCCTGACCAAGTGTAAGGTTCTCCTGACCTACCGTAACGTTCTCCTGACCTACCGTAACGTTCTCCTGACCTACTGTAACGACTCTCCGATTACCATAACGATGTCCTGTAGTGCTCTGTATTTGTCTCTGTCCTCGTCTCGTCCCATCTCCCTCAGACTCAGACTCTCGTGGTCAGCGCCATCACCGTCATCGTTACTTCAGGAAGTCTCGGGGTAGCAGTGGGTTGAAGGGGGCGGAGCTGCTGTTGCCACCGCCCTCTTCATACGGAGGGCCCGCCCCCTCCACTCTGCCCCCTCGCTTCCAGCCAGCAGGGCATCCCCGCCCACCCCCTCCTCCATCACCC
>NW_019436477.1:0-709 GCF_002814215.2 Seriola lalandi dorsalis
ATTAAAGACTATTAATGAAAGAACACTGAACACACAAGACTTTACAATATAATTTAAATAACAAACAACATTCTTATTAAACAGGATCATATAAAGATGATAAAACGCAGCCAACAATTAAAACAATTGCTTTCTGTTCTGCTTTTCCTATTTCGGACCTCTGTATAATAATGCAGTAAATACATCAGATTATCATCCATCATACTCTGACATTAAACTGCTCTGTGATGATAAACACACTGTCCCTTAACAACCAACACATTATCTTTATTTTAATACATACACCGTTTATGTGATAAATACAATACTGTGTTAGACTGGAGGAATGAAACCTGAAAGGATGGCACAGTGATAATTTAACGTGCATTTCACTCATTGACGGAAACAGGCGGGAAAACATGTAAATAAAGAAAAATACGTGATTAGATATCTAAAGAAGTTTGTATGAAAACATAAGATAATGTCCTCTGTTCATTAACCCTTGTGTGATGTTCATATTTTTGTTACTCAGCCAGTGCTGGCGGGGCTGGTGGACCCGCTGCATTTGTTGGGGTTTAATTCAACACAATCAAACAATTTTCTATTAAAATACTTAACAGATGTTTACTTCATCTCAATTACAAGCAATATACAGTAAACAGCATTTACTTTTATGGTTAATATTTGCCCTTTACCTTTCTTAGATCACACTTACAAATTAAAGTGCTAC
>NW_019436478.1:0-618 GCF_002814215.2 Seriola lalandi dorsalis
GTTCGTAGTTTGATATTATTGACATTATTTACTTGGTGGGAAACTTTATTAACAAGAACAACGGTAGTTTGTTGTAATCCATAGCTGTGGTTGTAAGCTAGCATGACAGACTGTACGAGACTTCGTTAGCTCCGTTCACCCCGCCTCCCTACCCCGGTAGCCAAATATCATTGGCCAGTTGGATCCGGTCGACGCTGCCATTGATTAAAAATTATGTTTTCTTTCTCTTGAAATTTTATTAAAATTTTCGCAATGTTACAACTTTTTTCCTGTAATATTACTTTTTTAATTTAGATTTAATTGAGATTCAGACAGAAACTGTGTGAATCTGTCCAGTGTTTCCAGAAATGGCAGTCATCTTGGAAAATACGGCCTTTTGAGTTTTCAAGTGGCTGATGGGATTAATGGCCTCAAAGGGATAAACATGCCAATTTTGATTCTTGTATCCACATTAGAAAGTTTATTAGAGAAATCAAGTCAAAGTGGAGCTCTGTGTGTATGAGGAAGTGGAGCTGGGAGGATATGTGGGTCAGCTGACTGCTGTGTGTATGTTGTGTGTGCTTGTGAGCCTCTCGTGATGTCGGTTCAAACTCCAGTAAGCAGCTTGTTGTGCGTACG
>NW_019436479.1:0-776 GCF_002814215.2 Seriola lalandi dorsalis
CTCCACCAATCAAGCCTTTATGGTAGAGTGGCCAGACAGAAGCCTCTACTCAGTAAAAGGCACATGACAGCCCACTTGGAGTTTGCCAGAAGGCACCTAAAGGACTCTCAGACCATGAGAAACAAGATTCTCTGGTCTGATGAAACCAAGATTGAACTCTTTGGCCTGAATGCCAAGTGTCACGTCTGGAGGAAACCAGGCACCTCTCATCACCTGGCTAATACCATCCCTACGGTAAAGCATGGTGGTGGCAGCATCATGCTGCAGGGATATTTTTCAGTGGCAGAAACTGGGAGACTAGTCAGGATTGAAGGAAAGATGAACGGCGCAAAGTACAGAGAGATCCCTGATGAAAATCTGCTCCAGAGCGCTCAGGACCTCAGACTGGGGCAAAGGTTTACCTTCCAACAGGGCAACCACCCTAAGCACACAGCCAAGACAACGAAAGAGTGACTTCGGGACAAGTCTGTGAATGTCCTTGAGTGGCCCAGCCAGAGCCCACACTTGAACCCGATTGAACATCTCTGGAAAGACCTGAAAATAGCTGTGCAGCGACACTCCCAGTCTAACCTGACAGAGCTTGAGAGGATCTGCAAAGAATGGGAGAAATACCCCAAATACAGGTGTGCCAAGCTTGTAGCTTCATACCCAAGAAGACTTGAGGCTGTAATCGCTGCCAAGGGTGCCTCAACAAAGTACTGAGTAAAGGGTGTGAATACTTATGTACGTGCGATATTTCAGTTTTTTATTTTTAATAAATTTGCAAAAATTTCTAA
>NW_019436480.1:0-618 GCF_002814215.2 Seriola lalandi dorsalis
CATCTCTGCCCACGCTGCCCCCGAGAAAGTGTCTAAAACCAGCATAGAAAACACTCCAGACCCCCCCCACCCCTTCCCTGCCTGCCTCACCCCTCCTCGCTCTCTTCATCCTAATACACAAAGGAGACCTACAAAACGAATCGGCCAAACAAGTGTATGTATTGTTGCCGGCGGTTACTCAGAATGGCAAGGCTTTGGCAACTTTGTGGGTTGCGAGGGCCCTTTGGAGAACTTTTACTGGGTATCTATGGTGATGGGAGTGAAAGAACATAGCACTTTTCTTCACAGGAGTGTGTGTGTGTGTGTGTGTGTGTATGTCTGTGTGTGTGTAGGAGGGGGTACTTTCCAAAGGCACAGAAACGCAGGTGTTGGTATCCTCCCTCGTGCTATTTCTTCTCTTTCTCTTTTGTTTTTGTTGTTTTGTTGCTTTTGTTAACTTTTCTCTTTGACTGCCTGAAAGGCTCATGTCTGAAGCCAGATTTGGGAAAAACACCACTTGCATTAAAACGCTCACGTGAAACCCATCGACAACGTTCGAGTCTGTGGAGTCGGCCATGAGTTAGACTTCCATAGATGTGGGGAAGGTTAGAGAGTTTATATCTGCTTCTCTTCATCTCC
>NW_019436481.1:0-598 GCF_002814215.2 Seriola lalandi dorsalis
TTTTTATGCCATACTATACTATGACGTTTTTTGACATTTTTATGCCTTGCTATACTATGACATTTTTATGCCTTGCTATACTATGACATTTTGTGACATTTTTATGCCATACTATACTATGACATTTTTATGCCATACTATACTATGACGTTTTTTGCCATTTTTATGGATTGCTATACCATTACATTTTTTTTTACCATTTTTATGCCATACTATACTATCACAGTTTTATGTCATACTATACTATGACAGTTTTTGACATTTTATTGCCTTGCTATACTATGACATTTTTTGACATTTTATTACCTTGTTTACTATGACCTTTTTTTGACATTTTTATACCTTGCTACAGTATGACAATTTTATGCCTTGCTATACTATGACGTGTTTTGCCATTTTTATAACTTGCTACAGTATGACATTTTTATGCCTTGCTACACTATGACATTTTTATGCATTGCTATACTATGACATTTTTTGCCATTTTTATGGCATACTATACTATGACCTTTTTTGACATTTTTATGACATACTATACTATGATGTTTTTTGACATTTTCTTGCCTTGCTATACTATGACTTTTTTTTTTTTTTTTTT
>NW_019436482.1:0-883 GCF_002814215.2 Seriola lalandi dorsalis
TATTTGTTTTTTTGTCTTCGCTCCTCTCACTTATTTGACATGGCCAGGATTCAGCTACAGAAGGGGGAGGTCACATATGTCTGTGCACCAATCAGGATTCACCAACACCTGAATATGACTCTGACAACCCTGACTATTACTTATTTTGTCATGAATATTAATTCTATAATGAAAAACTTGAGAAACTTCTCTTCCTGACTTTACCAGATGTCAAAGTCCATGCACGCCATGTGTTGCAAGAAAATATGCAATTCCCAGTGGGAGGAGAGAGGGAGACAGCACAGCCAATGTGTTACATTAGCCTGGCGTGCTGACAGTTAATAATAGCTAAAACAAAGCATAAATACAGCTTTGATTTTGGGTCTCAAATGTGCCAGTACCTGTTGAGCTGGATTTAGACAGGTTCAGGTCTCAATTTTAGGTCTGCAGTAATAGGATAAGCCCTAAAGCTGCACTATTCAGTCATTTATATTGGATCACCACCTCTGCAATGACCCAATGTATGGAACTTTTTAGTGGGTTTAGCTAAGAAGAGAGGTGCTCAACTTTAACCAGCATCAATAAACTCTATAAATCTTCATACCAAAGGCTACAAGGAGAAAAGAACTAAACGCAGCTGTCCCTGTGTGTTCACACACAACCAGCCTCTCATTCACTAAGTTTTAATCTACAGTTTCCTGTCTGTGAAAACATTTCCAGCCACAGATCCCACCCTTCTCACCTATTTCTTTTTGAATTTCAGCTGGAAGGACAGGTCTTTTTTACATAAAAGGCCGCTTTTACTGTCGCTTTAAAAATAGCTGAAGTTTATAAATAATTGCAGCGCGTTGTGGTCTCAGGTGGGTTTTCTGTACCTCTACAATGTCAGCTGGTGAACAACCAT
>NW_019436483.1:0-832 GCF_002814215.2 Seriola lalandi dorsalis
CTTCTTTTTCAAACTGTAAAACACACCTGAATTTGGCACCACCCACATACAGACCTGAAAACACTTATGAAGAAATTGAACACCACTCAGTCTGAGCCTTAGCGCTACATATAGACCTCAGGTAAGCTTCTGTGAGAACTTTGCGAACATGGAAGCAATGAGAGGAAGAGGAAGACAATAGAAGGAAACATATTTCAGATGACATTAGGGCCAGTTTGGTGGATCATGTCATAAATCATGGCCTGACAATGAGGGAGGCTGGGCAGAGGGTACAGCCCAACCTCAGTCGCTACACGGTAGCAGCTGTGCAGGTTTCCATTTGAGAGGAGAAGTGTTAGTGTGACAAATGTAATGATTTTTATGTCGTGTGATGCCTGTATAACAAAATTAAAAAAGATATACAAATTTGTAAAGACAGCAGTGGGTCCTGTTCATCAGTGTGTTGTTGCTGCTTTGAAGAGTACTTCAAATGGTGCATGTGTGTATCATATTGTGAAAGAGGAGTTTCATTTTGACATAGAATAGAATCTATGAATTCTTGAAATAGAATTTATTACCTCAAAACCTACAGTTTTCAATTTATAATGCCACATGGATAATGAGATATGAAATATATTCTATTGCTAAACTCATCATCTTATAGAAAGCGATTTCCCTATTTCATTTTCCTCAAGAATTAAACGTCCACGTAAGACACCTGTTTTCAGTCTCCACCACACAAGGTGTTTTTGAGTGGAAAGATAAAAGAACAAATAATAAGAATGAACTTGTACATTGTTATTATTATTACTTATTATTGTCTTTGGTTTGATGTTTATATATATATATATAT
>NW_019436484.1:0-648 GCF_002814215.2 Seriola lalandi dorsalis
TCTTCCCAAAGCAGTGAGTCAACAGTGCAGGAACATCCTCCATGTACCTAAAATGGGAATCTTTGAGTATTTTTATTTTCTTTGTATTGTACTACTGACTGAAATATACGTGTTGATGATATGCAGGAAAGTAGCAGGTTTTCGATACAATTCAGTATTTCTATGCTGTTTTGAAGGTGTGTGGACTTTAAATATCCCACGGGTGATGAACTCTCTCACCTCTGTTTCTGTGTGGCTACCTGGTCCGGTTGAGTGAGGACGGTCCACGGCAGCGTCCCTGTGTGCCATCGCAGCATGCAGTAACCCAGAGACTGCAAATCACTGCGTCGGGATGGCGCTGAAAGCAGAGAATACACACACAAGACAGTGACGACAACATGTGTTCCCCCTCCCAGATCAACCCCGCTTTGGTTCTTATTAGTCAAACAAGTAAAATGTTGAGATAGGTACACTATAAGAAAAGATCAAATCAGTGTAATTATGTGCAGCCTGCTTGTGCCTGACAGCTCTGCAGACAGATGGACTGTGGGAGGACTGCAGCTACCCCCTCGTGGCAGGAAGAAAACTAAATCTGGCAGTGTTTGGTTTACAGTGTCTTATATGGTGAAATGATGTCTATTTCTCTATTTTAGTTTTTGGGTGAGGGGT
>NW_019436485.1:0-766 GCF_002814215.2 Seriola lalandi dorsalis
GTGTGTGTGTGTGTGTGTGTGTGTGTGTGTGTGTAGTGGTGCACTTGCACCAGCAGGAGGCAGTGTAACACAACACAATATGAACTGTTGGTTTCTTCAGCTGTGATCAATATTCTGTTATTATCTGTCAGTGTGTGTGTTTTATAAACCAGACGGACTCAGACTGAAGATGTGTTTTTAAAAGATCCACACACACACACACACACACACACACACACACACACACACACAGTTCCACCTCACCTCCATCTATTTATTTTGATTTAATCTAACGAGGCTAACGAATGAAACTTCACAGTCAAACATTTTACAACATCCACTAATGAGTATTTTCATTATTGATAAATCTGCAGATGATTCTCTCAATTAATTGATCAGCTGTTTGATCAGAAAATGTCTAAAAGAAAATATCCATCCCTCGTTTTTGATCAACAGCTGAAAGTTCAGTTTCATCTAAAACACAAAACAAAAGCGTCAGTGAAGGAGCCATTAATTAATCAATTATCACATTAGTTAGTGATTATTCTTCTGTTGATTGATCAGTGATTGTTTCAGCTCCATTTCATATACAGAGGTCACAGAGGTCGCACAGAGGAAAAATAAGACCATGATAATAACACAAATAAGAAGTTAAAAAATCACTTTTAGTAAATAAGGAGAATAAAAAGATAAAACTATTCAATGCTTCAAAACTGTTCAATAAGTATTAAAATAAGTGTTCAATAAGTGTTCAATAAGTGTTCAATAAGTGTTCAATAAGTGTTCA
>NW_019436487.1:0-782 GCF_002814215.2 Seriola lalandi dorsalis
GCTCCACCTGCAGCCTGGTTGGAGCACCTGGAGGCGGCTGGAGATTTGGAGCCAACGAGTGTTGAGCGTACGAGTCACAGTGTCTCTGCTGCCGTCCATAGTCTCTGTTCTGACAGGTGGTGAGCACCTGTGGGTTAAACACATAATATTACTCAATCACATGTGCCTGACACTGTTAAAAAAGTATGTTTCCATATTTCTTTGTCCAATCTAAAGTTGCTGCTTTCCCACAGTTCGATAAGACCGTGTAATATTGAAATTGCACGAAATTGACATACAATCTCTGCTTGTATATAATCTTTCTACAGATGGATTTATCCCTGAATAATATCTGAATGTCACTACAAAATGGCGACTCAAGAAATAAACCCTCATTCTGATGGGCTGACACTAAAGCCTGAGGGTTATCATTTAGGTTTGCGATCATTTAAACATTTTCTCAAACACCAATATTATCTTATCTCATTGCTAAATCCTGGATGTGGCGTCCTGTTGTCTGCATTTAGAAAATTTAAAAAGTGTATGTATGCATGCAGTAAACACTTACCTGTCTCTCATGGTCTGCATGTAGGAAAAACCCCTGACCAGAGTCTTTGAAGTTGCACTGACTAACTGTTGAAAAACCCAGAATTGACAATTTTCAATGGAAAATCTAAATCATGTTACACAGAAAAAAGTACAATAAAAACACAATTATTATTCCCCCACAGTGAGACAAGTGCCCTGACCTTTTTCTTTGGTGTAGGCAGGGGGACTTGGCTGAGATAGAGCTGGATGATTTT
>NW_019436488.1:0-844 GCF_002814215.2 Seriola lalandi dorsalis
TCTCTGACAATTTTGATTAAAAATAAATATTATTATCTTTGTAAATGTCTGAACTGTTCTGGACTGTATTAGATCTTAAAGATGTACCTAATAAAGTAAAACCAAGTGAACTGAGTATAAAGCTGTTAAGGTCTTGATGGATAACGACAAGGGGTCAGAGGAATTTGATGGAAATATTTCAAACAGAGGACATAGTATTTCCATTTAAGACTGTGCTTTATTCAGTAAATGAAAATATCCAGTAATGATAAAATGTTTACCTGACTCCAGTTGTTCAGCCAAATTTTATAGCCTCTGACCTTTTGAACCAGCACCCTTGCAGTAACAAACTAGGTGCTTTGTCAACCACTGCCATGATCAGGATCAGGCAAAAGTTTTAAAAGAAGGATGAAATCAACTACACAAAACATTCCACATTCATTCAAATCTTATTTTCTTCCTTGTTTCGGTTTATATAATATCAATGGGACACTGAAAATCTGATCAGAATGACAGAAATCAGCTTTTACAACCAAACATTATCAGACGGAAGTGTTAACAAAGTACCTCCTGCATTATTTCTAAATATTGTCTGTACATCACTGGCAGTTTAAATCTGTGATACAACATATAAAAAGCAATATGTTGTGGTAGTGGGTACCCTTGTTGAAATAAAAGTAGTAGCAGTAGAAGCAGTACAAACGCCTGCAAGAAAAGTCTCCCAGATGGTGTGAATGAGGACAGTGATTACTTATTTAGTGGATGGGTAGAGTGAGAGAGAGGAGGGAGAGGAAGAATGGGAAATGAGATAAGCAAGTCAAGAAATAAAAACAGAGGCAAAGCAAGAGGCAGAGAAAATAAAAAA
>NW_019436489.1:0-836 GCF_002814215.2 Seriola lalandi dorsalis
TGTGTGTGTGTGTGTGTGTGTGTGTATGTGTGTTCGTATCTACAAAAGCTGCACAGAAATAAAAGATAAGAAATCCAATTCTCTCCTTGTCCGTGTGGGTGTGCGAGCAAATGTACATGACATCATATGTGTGTATCGCATGGCAGGCGTTACATGAGTGTTCCTGTGATTATGTGTGTGTGTGTGTGTGTGTGTGTGTGTGTGTGGGTGGGTGGGTGGACGGTTGCGTGGGTGTGAGATGGATAATTTCCAGTTTGAGTGAAAAACACATACAGCTTGGAGGGGGCCACGCTACCTACAGTGTCTCATTTCCCTCCCTCAGCCTCCACCTCCGCTCTCGTATGCTGCAGTAATATAACACACACACACACACACACACACTTATAGACACACACGTGCGCGCGCACACACACACACACATAAAGGCTCAGTGATGGAGAGTGGTAAATGAGAGATGGAGGGAAGTAGGAGCTTTCTACAGAGTGACTCAAGTTCAGTGTGTGTGTGTGTGTGTGTGTGTGTGTGTGTGTGTGTGTGTGTGTGTGTGTGTGTGTTATTAAATATAGATGATTCAAGGAGATTTTGTGTGGGTGTTTGTATGTGTGGGCTGTTTACACACACAGATACACACACAGATACAGAGGGGATTCCTGACCGTTTCTCAATCATCTTTATGCTTCAGCAACTTTAAACAGTTTGACACGTGTCATTACGTCGAAATAATTTGATATTTTTTATTGATCGACGATCATGTCATAAAATATCAATGACTGGATTGTGTGTTAATGATTGATCATCTTGTGTTGTAATGACTGCAGACACACACACACACACAC
>NW_019436490.1:0-723 GCF_002814215.2 Seriola lalandi dorsalis
GCCAAGGAGGAGATGTATAAACTGTATCCTAATGCCAGACGAGCTCACCTGAAGACAGGAGGAAACTTCCCATACCTGTGCAGGAGTGCAGAGGTCAACCTCTACATACAGGTACGGTCGGTTCCCCTCTACATATAGGTACAGTCGGTTCCCCTCTATACACAGGTACAGTTGTTTCCCCTCTACACACAGGTACAGTCGTTTCCCCTCTACACACAGGTACAGTCGTTTCCCCTCTACACATAGGTACACTTGGTTCCGCTCTTTACCTCTACACACAGGAACGGTTGGTTCCCCTCTACACACAGGTATGGTCGGTTCCCCTCTACACACAGGAACAGTCGGTTCCCTTCTACATTTCTACCCACAGGTACGGTCGGTTCCCCTCTACCCACAGGTACGGTCGGTTCCCCTCTACACACAGGTAAGGTCAGTTCCCTTCTACATTTCTACCCACAGATATGGTCGGTTCCCTTCTACGCACAGGTACGGTCAGTTCCCCTCTACATACAGGTACGGTCGGTTCCCTTCTTTAACTCTACACACAGGTACGGTCGGTTCCCCTCTACACACAGGTACAGTCGGTTCCCCTCTACATCTCTACCCACAGGCACGGTCGGTTCCCCTCTACACATAGGTAAGGTCGGCTCCCCTCTACGCACAGGTACGGTTGCTTCCCCTCTACATACAGGTACAGTCGGTTCCCCTCTACACACAGGAACG
>NW_019436491.1:0-633 GCF_002814215.2 Seriola lalandi dorsalis
TGTTGTTGTATTCCTTGCCATACTATGAAATTTTTATGACCTTTTATGCCTTGATATGCTATGATTTTTTTTTTGCATTTTTATGCCTTTCTACACTATGTCATTATATTCCTTGCCATACTATGACATTTATATGACCTTTTATGCCTTAATATACTATGACGTTTTTTAACATTCTTATGCCTTACTATACTATGATGTTTTTTTTACATTTTGTGCTATACTATACTATGATGTTTTTTTTACATTTTGTGCCATACTATACATGACGTTTCTTGGCATTTTTATACCTTTCTACACTATGTCGTTGTATTCCTTGCCATACTATGAAATTTTTATGACCTTTTATGCCTTAATATGCTATGATGTTTTTCTGCATTTTTATGCCTTTCTACATTATGTCATTGTATTCCTTGCCATACTATGACATATATATGACCTTTTATGCCTTAATATACTATGATGTGTTTTTGATGTTTTATGCCATACTATACTATGACGTTTCTTGGCATTTTTATACCTTTCTACACTATGTCGTTGTATTCCTTGCCATACTATGACATTTTTATGACCTTTTCTGCCATAATATACCATGATGTTTTTTTGACGTTTTATGCCATACTATACTATGAC
>NW_019436492.1:0-741 GCF_002814215.2 Seriola lalandi dorsalis
CAGTCACTGTACTCATGACTTTAACTGATCTCTGTTCAGATTAATTACCTGAACCAACCCTGCCTTTGTTTGGAGCACTGCGCTGCAAGATTTAGATTCAAAATTTCCTTAATGATCTGAAATATATATAAAAATGTTTTTTAAAGCTCCACATTTTCCTCTTCTCCTGTGTTTTATTTGAAGTGTTGATCCATAAGAAGATATATTTGTGGTTTTAAGAACCAAAAACCATCTCAGTGTAGTTTCACATCTCCTCTCTCAGGCTTCTCTCTGGAGCTCTAGAAATAACAGGTCAGTGAGCCAAGGTCAGAGGAACTAAATCCTGCAAGATTCGATAGTGGGTCCAGGTGGGTGGGGCTTGGATCATGGTTGATGGTGCAGACTGCTTTGTTGTGACATCACAAAGTCCTGACAGCTGGTTTTAAGGTTCAGTTTCTGAATACAGGCTGTGTGCATTTCTCTGTGGACTGAGGCTTTCATACTTTCACAGAGTTAATATAGAACATAGACCTGATCTATAATCAAACAACACATGGACATCTACCTTTAGACTATATGGACCTTGAAAGCTAAAGCTAATTTTCTTTTCCCTGTTGACTTACAAATTTTATTATTCGATTTTACCTGGAGGCTGTGTCTACACATTTCTACAGACGATGTGGACTCCACTATGTTCAGTTTGTTTTTAGTGCTCTGACCTTGGTCTTGCGATCTGGTGAAATAATTAAGTTTCCATATATA
>NW_019436493.1:0-730 GCF_002814215.2 Seriola lalandi dorsalis
ATAAGATGTCACTCTGTAGACCAGATGAAGAAGTGATTAGACTTTGGTGGTCAAAGGTCAAAGGTCAAGGTCACTTTGTAGCCATTACTCCAAACCTCACAGCAGTTATAACATTTCACACAGATGAATATCAATATTTAATCTGACTCTGGATAAAGAGTTTATGACTGTGTTGTCTCTGACCTGAGGACAGACTGAGGACTTCTTCTTCTTCAGTCTATTTGTAGGTTTGTTTGTCTCCTGAGGGACGAGCTTCTTTCTCTCTGTTTCTCTCTCTGTCACTCATCTTTTCTTCTTGGTTCCCTCCTCCTCCTCCTCCTCCTCCTCATCCCTGGAGAGAGGAAGAGGAGTGAAGAGGAGCTGATTGGTCAGCAGATTTCAGACTGAGCTCATCAAACTACTGAGAATAAAGAGACGTCCAGTGGAGGCTCAGCGCCTCCTGCAGGCTGCACAGCTCATCACACAGGTCAGAGGTCAGCGTGGTCCGAACATGCTCTGTCTACAGTTTCCCTCATGACTGGAAACTGCTGCCACCTGCATCATTACCTGTCCAGAAACACCTGTATGGCTCCCCTCTTTAATTCACTGTGCAACGAGAGTCAGCTCCTCCTCCACTCACAGCAGTTCAGTTTCCTCCCTGTTCATCCAGAGTCAGAGAAAATATTAAATATTCACTTCAAATATGAATTAATTTGTGTGAAATTTGGTCATAATTTCCGGAAATAGTAGT
>NW_019436494.1:0-628 GCF_002814215.2 Seriola lalandi dorsalis
AAAAAAAAAAAAAAAAAAGACAAAGACAGAGAAAGAGATTTGTAATTTAATTTTAGATGTGTTTAAAGAAGCCTGAGGACGACCTGTGTGTCTTTATGTGTGTGTGTTTTGTGTGTTACACTACATGTAAACAAGCGTGTCTAGACAAATATGTTGAGTTAGACGGAGTGACCGCACCTCCATCAGCACTAATTCACTCTGGATGTGTCCTCTCTGTCCCTGTCCTCGCTTTGTTTGTTCATCCTTTTGTCTTTTCATCACTTTTCTTTCCATCCTGTCATTTCGACTGTATCATCACACTCACACTTTAACTCAGCAGGAACACACTCCTACACACACTTACAGTATATTGTCATTTTCACTCTCTGTCCCAGTCTGCGTTGTGTTATGTCTGTGTACGTGTGTGTGTGTGTGTGTGTGTGGCTTCATAGGGGGAACACACACTCATGACTTCCTCTTCATCACTAATCACTCTCATCTGTTGATCTACTTGATCTCGGCTCTCGGCTGTCTGATACACAGCAGAGCGCCGTGGCCCCCTGAGACGCTTTAACAGCAGAAGAGTGAGTGAGTGTGTGTGTGTGTGTGTGTGTGTGTGTGTGTGTGTGTGTGTGTGTGTGTGTGTGTG
>NW_019436495.1:0-814 GCF_002814215.2 Seriola lalandi dorsalis
GACTGTATGAAGAATTTGTTTCTGTATCTCCTTTTTCCACCCCTACCTTTTCCTTCTTCCCAAACTCTAGGGAACATCATTCTCTCTCTTTCCTCTTTCCACTGATTCCTTTTTCTTTCCTCCCACAGAATGAGATCACTACCAGTAAGGTGTTATTCCCAGAGCACCTCCCTCTGTCCAGGATCCAAGCAGGAATTAAGAGTGGCTCCTTCCTCCAGGGAACCTTTAGAGCCAGCAGGGACAACTATCTGGAAGCCACAGTCTTTGTCCAGGGAGAGGGGGAAGAGAGCACAGAGGTGTGTGTGTGTGTGCGTGTGTGTGTGTGTGCGTGCGTGCGTGTGTGCGCGCACAATTACAATTATCATATGAACAATTATCCAAAATCTGGAAAAAAGGATCTCCCAGACCTCAGGGTTTGGGTGAGAATTTGTCATGCTATTGTGGTAGACTGTGAGGCTTCAGTACAAATTAATTGACTGTCAAAGATAGCAAAGTGCATGCATATGTAAAGCACTGTGTTGTCCCTTCTGCTCGCTACCAGGTTCTCATTCAGGGTCTTCAGAACCTCAATAGAGCAGTGTACCAGGATGTGGTCGCTGTGCAGCTGCTGCCGCGGGATCAGTGGGTGGCGCCCTCCTCAGTTGTTCTGCAGGATGAAGGCAAAGCAAAGGACGATAATGCTGAAGAAGAGGAGGAGGAGAAAGCAGTGAGTTGGGGTTTAACTTTAAGGACAATTAGACTGGTTTTGTCACTGCTCACGGTCAAAATTTATAAACACTGGAGATGTACTGTATGTGTTGTGCTACTAAAAAAA
>NW_019436496.1:0-805 GCF_002814215.2 Seriola lalandi dorsalis
ATAAGTTCGCCTAAATATAAAATCACTACTGTACCTGAGCAAACACAAAGTTCGGTCTTGAGTGTAATGCTGGCTGGTACTGCAGCTCTAATGGAGATGTTAGAAAACTCAGTTGACACTGGAATTGTCCTTCAGGTGTTTGTGACTTAAAGTGTAACTGGTACCTCTCCCGTTCAAACAGAATCACTCACTGACATTCATCATTAGTATTCATTCACTTTGCCCCAGTTTGTGCCTCTGATTTTATATTCGAGACAAAATCTCACTGGTGCTTTCAATCATATCGCATGATCTTCCTCAGCAGGTGGAGTTCAACCTGTTGTTACGGATTGTTAGATGGTCATTTTTTTCGGAGCACAATAAGGACGTGTGGTTCATTTCCATGGCAACTGGCAGACTTCAACTGCTGATAACAATCATTCGGTACGATCGAAAGCTGTAGAGCTGCTGCTCAATGGACCTTGAGGTGAGATTGTTCTGTCAACCACAATATCTGAGACGTTTCCTGGGGAAGATTCAGGTAACAGACGTAGGTCACTCTCAGTCAAAACCTCGGGAGGTTCTTCTACGATCCTCACCAAGAGACAAGAATAATCCCCCCAGGCTGTTGATGCACGATCGAGATTCGTCACCACTCCTCGACCTAAACTTGAAATGAGAACTGCCTCTTGTCTCAGTGTGCGTCTTTGTTTGGGTCAAAGGACGGAGATACGTTGTGAAAAATGGGTCAAATTTCCTCTTCCTGGGGAGAGGGGCGTCTGGACTACTTTGCTAAACCTGCTGCCACCTCGACCCGACTCCGGAT
>NW_019436497.1:0-661 GCF_002814215.2 Seriola lalandi dorsalis
TATGACGTTTTTTGACATTTTTATTGCTTACTATACTATGATGTTTTTATGCCTTACTATACTATGATGTTTTTTGACGCATTATGCCTTACTATACTATGATGTTTTTTGACGGTTTAGTGCCTTACTATACTATGACGTTTTTGGACATTTTTATTGCTTACTATACTATGATGTTTTTATGCCTTACTATACTATGATTTTTTATGACGTTTTTTGACATTTTTATGGCTTACTATACTATGACATTTTTATGCTTTACTATACTATGATGTTTTTATGCCTTACTATACTATGACGTTTTTTGACGCGTTATGCCCTACTGTACTACGACATTTTTTGACATTTTTATGCCTTACTATACTATGACGTTTTTATGCCTTACAATACTATGGTTTTTTTTTACATTTTTATGCCTTACTATACTATGACGATTTTTTGCCTTACTAAATGACGTTTTTTGATGTTTTTATGCCTTACTATACTATGATGTTTTTATGCCTTACTATACTATGACGTTTTTTGACGCGTTATGCCTTACTATACTATGACATTTTTATGACTTACTATTCTATCACTTTTCCTTTTGCAGAAGTAGGCAGAGAATTATGCTTTTATATTCTCCGTCCGTACTGTTTGTCCTTTGTTTTTGGTTAATCTT
>NW_019436498.1:0-823 GCF_002814215.2 Seriola lalandi dorsalis
GAGGAGGAGGAGGGAGGTCCGCGAAGGCTACCTGTGCTGTCTGCCGCCCGCACCACTGTCTGCTCCCGGGAGCCTGCAGTCGGCGGATGCACCTGGTTGGGGTTGTACACTGGATTGAAGTTAGAGCCAGAAGTGGAGGGTACAGCTCCCTGGGTGGGGCTCTGTTGGTAGTAACCATTGTCTCCCAGCTGGTTGGACACATCCCAGGCAGGGTTCTCCACTTTGAGCCTCTTTGAACGAGAGTAGGCACTGGAGGACACAGAGGGAGAGGAGAACACCTGGAGCTGCGACGCCATGTCTGTGGACGAGATTACAGCCATCAATAGGACGACTAAAACCCCCCAGAGGCAAGAACCTGAAACAGGTGGAATTAAGAGTTTGTCATCTACTGATGTATCTGATATAATCCCTACACGTCAGTTTAATTTCATCGAACTGGACTTTACATTGTACGCTGCTTTCCACCTCCACTGTTACACAAATTAATTATTGCTTGCACACGTCACTACTAATTTTCACCTTCATGGAGTTCATGCATCTCTCTTCTTTCTGCAAAACAGTCAATATTTAAAAATTTTTATATCCCATTTCACAACTATTATCAGTCTGTAAATAAATATTTATAATTATTTTTGTCTTATTTCATTAATCATTATTATTATCTTACTTTTGATCTATTCTTTTTTTTTCTTATTCTTCTATGTTGCATTTGTGGAGAAAACACAGAGACACATTCTTTGTGTGTTTGCATTCTTGGCTGATAAACAGATTCTCATTCTGATGTGAAACAGATCTGAAGAGTGCAGCTCACTTTGAATGCATG
>NW_019436500.1:0-626 GCF_002814215.2 Seriola lalandi dorsalis
GGGATTGGCTCCAGCCCACCGTGACCCTGTAAGGATAAGCAGTATAGCTAATGGGTGGATATAACTACCATTCATAGGCTGTTAGTATAGAGCAGTTAACTGTCTGTGTGTAAGTTTGTATGAGGATTACCTTAACCTACTTTCAAATTTGTGACAACTTTATTATTATTATTGTTCATAATAATAATAAAAATAACAACAACAATAACAACTTTATGGAGCACCTTTAAAAAACACTTTACAAAGTGCTTTGACAACAAAGAACATTTGATTTGTGAAAACACAAACTAATGACTGGACCTGGTTTGATGTGGTCTAGAGAAAAGCAGTGAAATCTCCCTTTTTTGTGTTTTCACATATAAAATTAAGGTGTCACAGATTTAAAAGAGGGTTTCAGACAGTGTTAAAGGTTTAACTTAGACTAGTTCTTAGACTGAATAACAGAGGTGTAGTGCTATTTGTTTATGTACCGGAGCACACAGTTAAGTTGCTGCTTGTTTCAAAGGTTATGTAAACACTGTTCTAAGGTATCAAGTTTATATAGATCAATCAACTATGATCACATGATCAGACGTTAGACTGTTTATGACACAGCATCAGCCAAACATCCAGCTCAGTGATATTAG
>NW_019436501.1:0-614 GCF_002814215.2 Seriola lalandi dorsalis
TGATGTTTTTTTGCCATACTATACTATGACGTTTTTTGACAATTTTTTGCCTTACTATACTATGACGTTTTTTTACCTTTTTATGCCTCACTATAGAAAGACATTTTGTGCAGTATAATACTGTGACGTTTTTTGATGTTTTTAGCCATACAATACTATGATGTTTTTTTGTTTTTTTTGCCATACTATACTATGACGTTTTTTGACAATTTTATGCCTTACTATAGCAAGACATTTTATGCCTTATTATACTGTGACATTTTTTGATGTTTTTTGCCATACAATACTATGACGTTTTTTGACAATTTTTTGCCTTACAATACTATGACGTTTTTTGACCTTTTTATGCCTCACTGTAGGAAAACCTTTTGTGCTGTATTATACTGTGACGTTTTTTGATGATTTTTTGCCATACTATACTATGACATTTTTCGACGATTTTATGCCTTACTATAGCAAGACATTTTATGCCTTATTATACTGTGACATTTCTTGACGTTTTTATGCCTTACTATACTATGATATTTTTTAATGTTTTTTTGCCATACTATACTATGACGTTTTTTGATGTTTTTTTGCCATACTATACTATGACGTTTTTTGACAATTTTTTG
>NW_019436502.1:0-659 GCF_002814215.2 Seriola lalandi dorsalis
CTGTCAAAGTATTTTAAGGCCTACATTCAAACTCGACTCTCTTTGCTTGACATCATGGGCAAATCCAAATAAATCAGCCAAGATGTCAGGAAAAGAAATGTGAACCTCCACAAAGTCAGGGTATTGGAGTGGCCATCACAAAGCTGACTTCAATCCAATAGAAAATTTGTGTGCAGAACTGAAAAGGCGTGTGCAAGCGAGGAGGAAAACAAACCTGACAGGCTCTGTCTTCATCTGAAGATGAGATGAAAGAAATAAAAGCTGAAATAAATTATTCTCTCTACTATTATTAAGAAATTTCACATTCTTTAAAATTAAGCAATGATCCTAACATACTGAAGACAGGTAATGTTTATTAGGATTACGGTAATAACCTTCTAGAGTCGAGGTACATATCAATTAATTTTTGTCTTAGTATAAGTAAGTATAAAGCTGCCAGAAACCCAAAATACAAGAAAAATAACATGACGTCTATAATGATGTATAAATCTGGATAAACCATATTACACCTGAGGTATTTCTACCTACCCACTGTGACTAGTTGCAGGTGAGACTGATGCCTGTGATTAATACTAACTCATGTCAAGTAGAATAACATGCACATACAAATAAACTGCAAAAACTGAGTAGCTCATTGATTCGATTTGTAATAAACGGAT
>NW_019436503.1:0-723 GCF_002814215.2 Seriola lalandi dorsalis
TTTACAAATTAAGACTTTACATAAAAACATATGATGATCTCATAAACAACCCAACAGCATATTAAATAATAAGAATGAGTTCCAATGTGACCAACTACAACAGTAAAATTATTATTGCATCAGTATTAACAATCCAATAACAATAATAATAATATTCACTAATTAACCCTTTGTCTTAGTTTTAATTCAGCACATTTGTTGATAATACTTCTGTATTCTTACTGCAGGAGCACATTTACATGCAGCACTTTCTCTTGTACTGGAGGACTTTTACAGAATGGTATTGCTGGTTTTTAACCACCATAATACCATAATAAGTAATGTAAATATGTTACATATAAACAATAATATGAATGGGGTTATAAGTGATCATGAACTGATTATTATTTGAGTAATTATGATAAAACTTAATTCTATAATAATAATAATAATACAGTTGAATTTTGAAGTTCAGTTAAATGACATTACATAAATAAGGTAAGACCGCAGTGGTGTCACAGACCTTGTCATCCTGCCATGTTTGTCCTGCCAGCCTCCAGAGAGCAGGCCATCATCATTCGTGGACTGGAGTCCTTCTCTTCTGTTTCCTGCATCCGTTTCAGACCCTACCAGAATGGTGATAGTGACTGGCTGAACATCGAGTCCAGGGACGGGTAAGAGCCCGGCTCTAAGTTCACTACACGATAGGAATCCACACACACACAGGAGCTCTGTGAGATTTTC
>NW_019436504.1:0-747 GCF_002814215.2 Seriola lalandi dorsalis
ATGCAATTTCTGTTTGGTTTATGTTTTAGAATTTATTGAATATATTTTTGTGCCTCTATAATAAAATTTACCATTCAATTTTTCATAACTGTTTGGAAAGTGATTTAATTCACAGTTAATATATATATATCTTATAACATGTTCTAAGGCTGGTTCATTACTGAGAAGGTTTGATAATAATTTTGTTTAATTTGTTAATATAAAGGAGTGTGATTTCCGGTCGACCTCTTCACGGGAGAAAGACGTTGAGGGGAGATAGCATGGTGGCTAACAAACTTGAGCGCGAGTGAGAGACGCCGCGGACTATTAAGTGTTTACCGGGTAGTTTTGTTCAGCTGAACTGTGGGATGTTTGCTAGTTAACTCGCTCCTCTGTGAGTGTGAGAGTTTGTGACTGTTAGCGGACAACGATGTATGTTTTTTTTTTCCCCTACTGTGGAGCTAGCTAGCTTGATTAGCTTAGCTGCCGCCATTGCGGGAGCGACAACCGCCTTCTTCACCTGGAGGATTTGCTCGACGCTGAGGACGGACTGCTGTCAGAAAGATTCCCGTTGTGTGGTTCCGGCTGCTTGTCGCCTCTGCGGACCGAGATGAGTGTGACCACAGGTGTTTTTGTCTCCAGATGTGGTAGGATTCACTCTCACTCCATGCAACTGTTTGTTTGAGCTCCACCATTAAGCGCGCTAACGAACCTTGTTTAAAGAACAAACCAAACTAAAAAGTGCACTGAGGTTTAAACTAACTGAAA
>NW_019436507.1:0-591 GCF_002814215.2 Seriola lalandi dorsalis
GAAATACCTCTTCATTTTTGCTCCTTCTCTTTGCTCCAGGTCTTTCTCCTTCTCTGCTCACTAATGAAATGACCCCTCAGCCAAGCTGCATGTTTATCTTTGGCTGTGAAAGCAGCCAGGTGCATATATACACGAACAGTTGTTTTTGTTTTTGAGTACGAAGGCAGGAGGCCATGTTTTTACTCAAGCACCTCTTCAAAGACACATGAAACACATCCCTCAAACGATGCCCTTTTTCACCCCTGAAATGATCAGTGCGTGCTTACAGATTTGCGCGCGCGTGCGCACACACACACGCACACACACACACACACACAAAAGGGGCCCCCTGGTAGTCACATGGCTCCATAATATAACATCGGCCTACAATGGGAAAACGGTTTAATCTGGTGCAATACAGTAAAAATGTCAAATATCACTACTTTTCTTCAAAATGAAATGCTGACATTACAGAATGCATGGTTTTATACTGTATTGGCAGTGAGATTAAAAAATGTGGTTTTAATGGAAGTCAATGAGGCATTTTTGGCCACGAAGGTGTCCAGAGGGAGTATCTCGCACTACATAAAAAATACTAATGCAATCAAATCA
>NW_019436508.1:0-680 GCF_002814215.2 Seriola lalandi dorsalis
CACACACACACACACACACACGCATGTCCTTTTTTTAACGTCTTAAAACACTTTAAGTATGAAAAGTAAAATTTCGGATTTCATTTCACACTCGTCTCACCATCGCAGCGATCCACAGAACCTCCACGTTCTTCCTCTTCCTCGCTTCTACACATCGATCCAGAGACGACAACAAGTCTGACAGTGACTGGATACCAGCTGGAGAGAGAGAGAGAGAGAGAGAGAGTTTCTACACTGTGGCTCCTGCTCGTGTCTCATGAAGACAGAAGTCATCAATGAGACGATGAGATAACAAACCCACTGTGTCAACATCAATATCAAAAGATGTGGTAAAAATAAAAGCTTTAAAATGACGGCGGAGTCTCACCCATGTCAGGGAGTCGCTCTCTCAGCGAGGTGCAATAAGCTTTCAGACGCTCGCAGCTCAGCTGATTCACTCTCTCCTGCAGCGAGCTGTCACCAAACCTGACAACAGGCAAACAGAGAGCTCGTCTTCACCACGTCACTCTGTCAGAACCTCCCCGCACGAGTCACGTGACACGCCCCCCTGATATCAGCTGATGCTAGACAGCAGGTGATACCGAGGTGTGTTTACTGGCTACCTGTGTGTGTGTGTGTGTGTGTGTGTGTGTGTGTGTGTACCTCTCAGCCAGACTCTGCTGCTGGTTGATCCCGATGTT
>NW_019436509.1:0-821 GCF_002814215.2 Seriola lalandi dorsalis
GTATCGCTCCCTGTTCAGTTTTCCATCCATATATATACAAATATACATGTATGTATTTGTAAAATTCAGACAGGATCAGCCCAGTTTCTGTTCACAGACGTGACGTACCTCTTGTCACTGTTAGCACTCAGGATGCTAACGTGCAGTACATGCAGGCCTGATAGCACGCACACACACACACACACACACATGCACACACACATTTGTATTTGCTCTAAAGCTGAGGTGGATGAGTTTGTGCCTTCATTCATTCATCCTCCCATCCACCCTTGTTCATCCTGCAGTCGAGCCATCCTCGTTTCCTCCATCCTTCCTCAATCTCTCCACTCTTCCCTCCCTCCCACCATGCTACAGATGCTGCTGTCATCCCCAAACATTCCTCCAGCCCTCCATCCCTCCATCATCCATCCATCCATCCAGCTATCGATCGATCCACCCATCTATATCCGTCCCTCTATCCTCTCGTCCCCCAAAAAAAAGAAAGCCAGCACTCACCATGTTTTCCTAAGACGCAGGGGATGAGTGTGAGTTTCTGTTTTCCAGCCTGAAGCCACCGCGTCATGATAGCGTCTTGTTTGCTCCCTCTCCTCTCCTGTGTATGTGTGGGAGGGGGGAGGATATCATCGTCACGGCAACACCAGCAGCTTGCAGCAGCAGCACCACCAGACTGAGGGGAAGGGAGCGCGGGGGGGGGCATCCATCGGGCCTTGCTGCATCATCCACCAATCACGAGCAAGAGAGTTTAGATAAGGAGAGAGGTGATTCGTTCATCTGTCTGTCAGTTATCCAATGGTGTGGGCGTTTTATTCTCTCTCTCTCTC
>NW_019436510.1:0-694 GCF_002814215.2 Seriola lalandi dorsalis
AGAGTCACATGGTCTCCCTGTACCTGTGAATGTGATCGTCTCTGTCTCGACTGTTTCTGTCTCAGATCGTTCAGATGAACAACTACTTTGGTCTGGGCATCGACGCTGAGCTCAGCCTGGACTTCCACCTGGCCCGAGAGGACGAGCCGGACAAATTCACCAGCAGGTAAGTTTACTGTGGTCCACTTCATGTTTCTGCATGTAAAGACCACGTTTCCCATCAGCCCCTCTGCTTCCCGCCCCTCCCTACAGGTTCCATAACAAAGGAGTGTACGTGAAGGTCGGACTGCAGAAGATCAGTTACACCAGGAGTCTCCACAAAGAGCTGCAGCTACAGGTGGACACACACAACGTCCCCCTGCCCAACATAGAGGGACTGATCTTCCTTAATATACCCAGGTAACACACACACACACACACAAATCTCATGGTACAGGAAAAGTCTTCACATTCATCCTTTATGTGTGTGTGTGTGTGTGTGTGTGTGTGTGTGTGTGTGTGTGTCTAGCTGGGGTTCAGGTGCTGATCTCTGGGGGTCAGAGGTCGACGGTCGCTATGGGAAACCGAGCATTGATGATGGTTTGCTGGAGGTGGTCGGGGTCACTGGAGTCGTCCACATGGTGAGACAAGTCTTCATTTTGGTTCATTCATTTTAATCTATTAATACAAATATTATAAAAATGTATGAGGTGTC
>NW_019436511.1:0-863 GCF_002814215.2 Seriola lalandi dorsalis
CAGTCCCCATAGACTCCCATGTTAAACTGTCCAACTTTACAGCAGAAATAAACATGTTTACAGCCTGGTACAACAACAGTTTTGGTCTCTAGAGCTGATCTCCTCCTTCATGACACCTGTACGGGTGCTTCCCTGTACGGTATGCTTCCCACAAAATCCATTCACCAAAGTCTTGTCTCCACACACGCGCCACCTCTTTGACAATTTTTGGATTAGCTGAGAGTTAGGGGCGGAGTCAGAAACAGCCAAGATGGCGACAGTGGAGCAGCTCATTCTGAGCTCCAGAAACTAGCAGGTGATGTCACAGAGGCTATGTACATTTTATTTTTTTTTTTTTTATGCCTTTATTGGACAGGACAGTAGAGTAGACAGACAGGAAATGGGGAGGCAGAGAGGGGGAATGACATGCAGTAAAGGCCGTCCGATGCGGGACTCGAACCGGGGCCAGCTGCAGCGAGGACGGTAGCCTCTACACATGGAGCGCCTGCTTAGACCACTACACCACACGACGCCCCAGGCTATGTACATTTTAACACCAGGGAAAACATAAAAGCATTAAAAAATATATTTTTCAAATGATGCTGTGATATAATGTATATTTTAAATTTACACACTCTGCAGGATCCTCTTTCAGGCTGAGAGGAAACAGAAAATGAGACAGATCTCTGAAATAGAAAAGAGAGACTGACAGAATGACAGGCATGTTCAGCTGTGGAGGACTTACATGCTGCGGGGCCTTCTACAACTTCCCAGCAAAATATATTTAGTTGTCAAAGACATTTGCTAATTCTAGAATAATCTGTGCCATCATGGGTCGTCCCACAGGATATTTCTATCTGCAGCCCCCCCCTTTTTTTTTTTTT
>NW_019436512.1:0-633 GCF_002814215.2 Seriola lalandi dorsalis
GTGCCGAGAGGTTTATTACACAAAAGAACTTAAAAAAACAAGCACAGGGAACCACAAGGAACAGCAGACCAAAACACAAGAAGCACAGGGGATGACTACAGGCAACATGAACAGGTAACATGAACAGACCAAAAACAAACCAGACATGAACAGACTACGTGAACAGATCGAGGACATACCCAGAGAACAACAGAGAGACAACAGATGAACCGAAGCACAAAGACTATATAGACAAGGGAGGCAAGGGTGATTGAAAACAGGTGAAACACATTAGGGCAGGGCAGAAAATCACCACATAGAAACAGGACCAAGACAGGAAGCAAAACACTGAGACACACAAGGAAACAAATTACAAAATAAAACAGGAAGTGAGAAAGGTCCAACCAAAACTAACAAAAAGTGTCTGCCGTGGCAAACCATGACACTTTCAGAACCTAAATGGTATAACCTTTTGCTATAAGTATAATGATAACTTTATATACTGTATAACACTTTTCTTAAAAATAGTACATAAGCAATTTTATGTACACATTTCTCTATGACATACTTGATAAGCTACCTAAATTCCTTGTATACTATGTGGTGCCAGTTCCACTATCTGGCAAAGTGCTACTGAATCCAAAAGAAGATAAG
>NW_019436513.1:0-650 GCF_002814215.2 Seriola lalandi dorsalis
GCCAGAGGGAGGTTCTCTCAGTTGCCTTCTTTCTCTGTTTGTTAATTTCATAAAATGATGGGCAGCATGATTATGGCTCAGACTGTCCTTATTAAATGTATACTGACTGAAATATTAGATCTGAAGGTTAAAACAAATTTACTTTTTCTCTGTGAGCAATCCTTTGGTGGGGTGTCGTGTGGCGCAGTGGGTTAAGCAGGTGCCCCATATGTAGAGGCTCCAGTCCTCGCTGCAGCTGGCCCCGGTTCAACTCCCACATCGGACAGCCCTTTCCTGCATGTCATTCCCCCTCTCTCTGCCTCCCCATTTCCTGTCTCTCTACTGTCTTGTCCATTAAAGACACAAAAAGCCCAAAAAATTCTTTAAAAAAAAGAAATGTTTGGTTAGCATTAAACAATCCATGTATTTTGACAGCTTTTTTTTTTTTTAATAATCAGTCTGCTTCAAATTTTATTCAAATCCCAAAAGATCATGAGGTTGCAGCATTACGCCATAGTACTAAAGAAGTACAAAAAGAATAGAATATAAAGACTATCAATAAAAGTAAAAATAGGAAATAATTTAAAAAAGGAAAATACTTGAAACAGTAATACTCTTTTTTCTAGGCTACTTTTCTCTCTTATCTGATAGGAGGACTGTGATCTCAGAGT
>NW_019436514.1:0-815 GCF_002814215.2 Seriola lalandi dorsalis
ACACACACACACACAGACACACACACACAGACACACACACACACCTCACATGATGTCACCCACAGGTTTCTGAAGCTCAAAGTGAGCTGCTCCACCGTCGCCATCTTGGCAGTGTCTGGCTCCGCCCCTTAACTCCCAGCTAATCCAAAAATGGTCAAAGAGGAGGAGCCTGTGTGGAGCTGAGACTTTGGTTCATGACGGTTTGTGGCGAGCATACGCTTACCCACCTGTCAATCAAAGAGGCCACGCCCTCAATCCTCGTCCTTAATAAAATGTAAACAGGTGAGTTGTATAAACAGGTGAGTTATATAAACAGGTGTCATGAAGGAAGAAATTAGCTCTAGACACCAAAACAGTTTTTGTACCAGGCTGTAAACATGTTTATTTCTGCTGTAGAGTTGGACATTTTAACATGGGAGTCTATGGGGACTGACTCACTGTTGGAGCAGGACTCTAGTGGTCGTTAGAGGAACTGCAGCTGCTGGTTCTTCATGTTGATGCTGGAAGGTTGATGTAGACTGCAGGTAAATGTTGTAACAGTTTCTAGGTTGTTAAATACACTTCACTTTACAGTTACAGTTACAGTTTAGCTAAGTAATGTTAGCTAGCTGATATAGCTGATACCATGCCTTTTCATTTCTAGTGTTAGCTTGTCACTTCATTACCAACATAAAGTGTCATAAGATCTAATGTTACAAACACTGGTTCTCAGTCATGAGCAGTGAGGCGATGGAGGATTAGTTGTTGTTGTTACAGTTACGTTTCATTTCCTTTGGTGTGGTGGTTTGATTTTAGTTAAACAACAAGAGAGGTGT
>NW_019436515.1:0-782 GCF_002814215.2 Seriola lalandi dorsalis
CATAAAAAGTCATAAAAACGACATAGTATAGTATGGCACAAAAAGTCATAAAAACGGCATAGTATAGCATGGCATAAAAAGTCATAAAAACGTCATAGTATACCAAGGCATAAAAAGTCATGGTATGGTAAGTCATAAAAAGTCATAAAAACGACATAGTATAGTATGGCAAAAAAGTCATAAAAACGGCATAGTATAGCATGGCATAAAAAGTTATAAAAACGACATAGTATGGTATGGCACAGAAAGTCATAAAAATGTCATAGTATACTAAGGCATAAAAAGTCATAGTATGGTAAGCCATAAAAAGTCATAAAAACGACATAGTATAGTATGGCATAAAAAGTCATAAAAACGTCATAGTATGGTAAGGCATAAAAAGTCATACTATGGCAAGGCATAAAAAGTCATAGTATAGTGTGGCATAAAAAGTCATAAAAACGTAATAGTATATTATGGCATAAAAAGTCATAAAGTCATAGTATAGTAAGGCATAAAAAGTCATGGTATGGTAAGTCATAAAAATTCATAAAAACGACATAGTATAGTATGGCAAAAAAGTCATAAAAACGACATAGTATAGTATGGCACAAAAAGTCATAAAAATGTCATAGTATAGTAAGGCATAAAAAGTCATAGTATAGTATAGCATAAAAAGTCATAAAAACGACATAGTATAGTATGGCACAAAAAGTCATAAAAAAGTCATAGTATAGTAAGGCATAAAAAGTCATAGTATAGTATACCATAAAAAGTCATAAAAACGACATAGTATAGTATGG
>NW_019436516.1:0-804 GCF_002814215.2 Seriola lalandi dorsalis
TAAAAAGTCATAAATACGTAAGGTATAAAAAGGCATAAAACGTCATAGTATAGTAAGGCATAAAACGTCATAAAAACATCATAGTATAGTAAGGCATAAAAAGTCATAGTATAGTAAGTTATAAAAAGTCATAAAAAAGTCATAGTATAGTAAGGCATAAAAAGTCTTAGTATAGTAAGTTATAAAAAGTCATAAAACGTCATAGTATAGTAAGTTATAAAAAGTCATAAAAAAGTAAAAGTATAGTGAGAAATAAAAAGTCACAAAAAAGGCATAGTATAGTAAGGCATAAAAAGTCATAAAAATGTCATAGTATAGTAAGGCATAAAAAGTCATAAAGACGTCATAGTATAATAAGGCATAAAAAGTGATAAAAAAGTCAAATTATACTAAGGCATAAAAAGTCATAAAAAAGTCATAGTATAGCAAGGCATAAAATTTTATAATATAGTGAGGCTTAAAAAGTCATAAAAATATGATAATATAGTAAGGTATAAAAAATTCATAGTATAGTACTGTATAAAAAGTCATAAAAAATTCATAGTATAGCATGCCATAAAAAATTAATAAAAAAGTCAGAGTATAGTATGGCATAAAAAGTTATAAAAACGTCATAGTATATAACGGTATAAACAGTCATAGTATAGTAAAGCATAAAAAGTCATAAAAACGTGATAGCATAGTACGGTATAAAAAGTCATAAAAAACCATAGTATAGTAAGGCATAAAACGTCATAGTATAGTAAGGCATAAAAAGTGATACAAAAAAAGTCATAGTATAGTAAGGCATAAAAGGTCATAAAA
>NW_019436517.1:0-643 GCF_002814215.2 Seriola lalandi dorsalis
CCCTGTAGAGTTCCTGTCCAGCACCAAAGAGCAGAGCTGGAGAACACAGTGTGGCATTTAGCAGCAAGAGCGAAATATTTTCCTCAGGAGTTGATGACGAGCACAACAAAGCTGACAGGAAGGTAGATATTGGACTGACATTTGGCACAAACACAACTGCAAATGTTGCTGCATATCTGTAGGCAACTGTTTGCAAACAAGTTCACAATGTCAACTTAAAAGGTGATAATTTATATATATATGTGTGTGTGTGTGTGTGTTTCTGCCGCTCCCAAGTGGTAAATAAATATATCTGTTATTTTAGGTTTAGAGGATTAATTCAGGTTTATTATGACTTGGGTCTTGTTTTTGCAACTTTACCTTTTGTAACATTGAACTCACAAAAGTAACTACTGAAATCTGGACACATGGCAACAAAAAGTCCAACACAAAAAGCAATCTGAACGGTCAGACAAGAGATACGTTGTCTATAAGTAAATAGCTTAGCCAGATTATTTTACCATGTAAAACTTAAAGTGAACACACCTGAAATGTTGGTAATAATCCCTCACAGCACAGAAAAAATACAACTACACCAAGTACAGCAGGTCAAAATTGAAGCAGCATGTAAAACTGTAAAGTGCGTGCATGCGTGCGTGCGTGC
>NW_019436518.1:0-667 GCF_002814215.2 Seriola lalandi dorsalis
ATAAGTCAAATATAATAATATAAAAACTTAATGTTAATAAAGTCTAAGATATATACATATTATATTAATACATTGTAAGAAATGCTAATGCAGGAATAAACAAATATGATGTTATCTACCTTGTGTAATGTCACTAAGCTTAAACAGAATTAAATGAAGGTTTGTCACTTACCAGACGTCTGCTGCAAATCCTCAACATAATGTTCAGAGAAACTCTATAAACAGAGGCCAGAAAATGTTTGTCTGATGAATGTAATAGATGAGTTGCGTGTGTAAAAGAAAAGCTTGTACACGGCTCTGCTCCAGCGTTCAGAGGCTACCTAACATTAGTGAGTAAATGATCCAGGTTCAGGCCTTTTGTACTGGACTGTGTGGATGTCACAAACTGTCAAACTTAGCGGTCTAATTAAGTAAATTTGTCTTTGCACACTTTATTTGTTTGTATTGTTTGTCGAACCAACACTTTGTTTGTCTGTTTGTCTTTTACAAACAGAAAAAAGCATACATAATAAATGAATCACACAGGTGTCTTCACAAATATTGTAAAAACTACCACCTAGTATTAGGATGTGTCAAATATATTATAATATATACATGTTCATCACTTTTCATCAACACTTGTACTTGATGTCAGAGGAATGCTGGGAATTTTCATGTCATGTTCCAG
>NW_019436519.1:0-837 GCF_002814215.2 Seriola lalandi dorsalis
CTCTCTCTCTCTCTCTCTCTCTCTCTCTAGGGTCCAGGTTGCTGCTCCGACTTCGCTGTGTCCTTTCATTACATCTACTCTGTGCAGATGTATGTGTTGCATTACCTGACCTACCATCTGCGGCCATATGGATACAAATACAGATTCAGTCCTGATGAAAACACTGCACTTAACTCCACAACTAAGTCCATATAAAACCTGTACACTAAGTATAACATCTTTTTGTTGTTAAATACCTGTTGTTTCCCTCAACCTGCACAACTGTGAAAACCTTGCTTATGATGTTTGGGGTGTCAGTGGATCTGTTTTACTAAACTGCCATTTTGTGTGTATGAAGAAATGTAATTGATAATGTCTTCAATCAATCTTCCTTCCTTATTTCTGTGTTTTACAACTTGCATTTTACTTGAAGGGTGTCTCTTATAAACATGTATATAATGTATATTCTGTGTTGAAACTACTGTAAAAAGCTGGAGCTCATCTCACTGGCAGAATACACCACCAGCAGAACTGTAGCTTTGCCCTGATACGTCTATGATTTGTTGTTATTCTCTAAGTTGACACTGTGAATGACAAAGCACTGGAATGATTGGACAGTTATGATCGACACTTAAAGAACTAGTTTGACATTTTGGGAAATGCACTTAGTCACTGTCTTTCCATGGGTTGGATGAGGAGATTGATACTGTTCTTATGCTTGTATGATAGAAGTGAAGATCTTTAAAAGACTACAAGACTTCTCACTTGCACTTATGAGTTATATGTATAGTCATCTTATTGTCTACCTGGTTTTGTATCTGAATTTACATTTAAATATACATACTGATCATAGTTTAT
>NW_019436520.1:0-617 GCF_002814215.2 Seriola lalandi dorsalis
ACAGACAGACAGACAGACAGACAGACAGACAGACACAGACACACACACACACACACACACAGTTTACTCCTCTTATTGCATGCTGAATAGTTTCACTGTGATGAAGACTTTATGATACAGCGCATGGTGTGTTTATGAAACACTCGACTTGTGGAAAAAAACCACTGCAGGTTTGTGTGTGTGTGAGAGAGAGATGGCATTTAGTCTCACCAGCAAATAAGGCCAACTGGACAAGTTGGCAGAGACAGAGGAGAGAAAGTATATTTGTATGTGTGTGTGTGTGTGTGTGTGTGTGTGTTTGTCTGTGTGTGTGTGTGTGTGTGTGTGTGTGTGTGTCACAGTAGGAGCTTGTCATGCCCAGTTGTCTATGTCCGGCAGATTTCGACTCCCCATGGGACACACAAACACTCATACACACACTTGAACACACACACACACACACACACACACTCTCTCTCTCTCTCTCTCTCTCTCTGTCTCTCTCTCTCACACACACACTGTGCCCTTCTTGCTGACACTGCTTTTTAATATTTCACTACATGCAGGGCTAGCCATATGCTGCCCTGTCATACACCTACACACACACACACACACACACAAACACACAAACACACACA
>NW_019436521.1:0-777 GCF_002814215.2 Seriola lalandi dorsalis
TTTTGGTTGGTCTGGGGGGAGGGGCTTAGCAGTTATAAACCTCTGGCCTACAAGGCTCTCAAGTGATGCAAGGCTCTCTGAGGGTGGATGTGAACCAGACAGGAGGTGTTTGGAAGTTGTTTATGATTTTTTTGTTTTGTTTTTGCTGTGGACATCCAAGTTTTCTCTCCTATTTCTCCTATTTCTGTCATTAAAAACACCTCAATCTACTTTTGTGACGCAAACCATCTCGTTATTTTGACAGTTGACCCACAGTTTTTGTGACACAATCCAAACAGGGAAACTTGGTCTTAAAACGACAACAGCCACTGAGAAATGCTAAAAGGCTGTCTTTCAGCTTCAGTCCTCACCTCTTACACACACACACACACACACACACACACACACACTCACAGTGTGTGTGTTGTAGGCCTTGTTGTCACAGCGCTGTCTGCTGACTTGAGATCCCGATGGAAGTGCTGTCAGGGCTCCGCTGGAACCTCGTATGTAAACAGAACTGTCAGGTAAAAGTGCCAACTATTTAAAGCCTCACTGACGGTCGATATTGTTTCCCGAGAACAAAAGTCCAATATTATCCAGAGAGCACGGCAAACACTGAAAATCCTTTGTAAGACATTAAAAATGCATGTCTCAAAGTGGAAGATGAGCTTCTCTTATTCCTGACAGGCTGACGGTTCTGGAGATGGTTGTGAGGGGAGACAATGATATGCAGCGCTGCCCGTCATCATTAAAAAGTTCTCTACTTGGAAATGGAAGCAGCGGTTCAGGCCAGATGAA
>NW_019436522.1:0-758 GCF_002814215.2 Seriola lalandi dorsalis
CAGGAAAAACTACTATCAGTGTAAGTGTACGCTTTATTTTGAAGTATTTTCACCACTTTATCTTTCCGTCAAACAGAACTTTAGTTTGGAACTACAGCGTCGGTTCTCCTGCTGCTTCTCCGAACTCAAAATAACCCGAACTATCACTTTAAGGCTACAAATAACCCACAATGCAACACTCTGTAGAAGCTCTGAAAAGAGGTGATTCTCTCCACCAAACCTAATTCCTATTAAAAAATAAATCTTCTTTTAATCAAACTGACACAGTAACTCAAAACTGAGACTCGTGTTTTTGGCGCCCTCCAAGTCCAAACGTGGCGTGGTTTGTTTTCTCACTTCACGGTGATCTCAGTTTAACAATGTGTGGTCTTGAAATTTTAAAATTTGTAGAAACCTGTGGGAGTTGTGAGTCATTGAGAGAGAGAATTCACTTTGTTTCACAACACGAATCAAAAGCTGCAAAAGGAGGAAACTCCTCAGTTACCCAGAAATCCACTTCTAACATGAACACGACGGGGTCAGTCCTACGTTCCCACATTTCTTAGAACTTTTTTTTCACAGAAATTTTTGAAAATTATGGTCAGGGTGAGGTCAGGGTGAGGTCAGGGTGAGGTCAGGGCTGTGGGAACATAGACACGCTCCCAACACAACACCTAAAACACTGTGTTTGCAGAGAATCTTTTATTCACAACAACGAGCTGATCTTCTTATTGCAGATGTTATTTTGTGCATGCGTGTGTGTGTGTGTGTGTGTGTGT
>NW_019436523.1:0-719 GCF_002814215.2 Seriola lalandi dorsalis
GAGGAGAGGAAGAGGAGAGGGGGAGAAGAGGAGATGAAGAGGAGAGGAAGAGGAGAGGAGAGGAAGAGGAGAGGAAGATTAGGAGGAGAGGAAGAGGAGAGGAAGAGGAGAGGAAGATTAGGAGGAGAGGAAGAGGGGAAGAAGTGGAGAGGAGGAGAAGGAGGAGAGGAGGAGGAGACAAAGAGGAGAGGAAGAGAAGGAGGAGAGGAAGAGGAGAGGAAGAGAAGGAGAAGAGGAGAGGAAGAGGAGGAGGAGAAGGAGGAGAGGAAGAGGAGAGGAAGAGAAGGAGGAGAGGAAGAGGAGGAGAAGAGGAGAGGAAGAGGAGGAGGAGAGGAAGAGAAGGAGGAGAGGAAGAGGAGAGGAAGATTAGGAGGAGAGGAAGATTAGGAGGAGAGGAAGAGGGGAGGAAGAGGAGAGGGAGAGGAGAAGGATGAGAGGAAGAGGAGAGGAGAGGGAGAGGAAGAGGAGAGGACGAGAAGGAGAGGAAGAGGAGAGGAAGAGAGGAAAAGCAGGAGAGGAGAGGAAGAGGAGGAGAGGAAGAGGAGAGGAGGAAGAGGAGAGGAAGAGGAGGAAGAGAGGAAGAGAAAGAGGAGGAGAAGGAGGAGAGGAAGAGGAAGAGAAGGAGGAGAGGAAGAGGAGGAGAGGAGAGGAGGAGAGGGAGGAAGAGGATGAGGAAGAGGAGAGGAGGAGAATGAGGAGGAGGAGAAGGAGGAGAGGAA
>NW_019436524.1:0-622 GCF_002814215.2 Seriola lalandi dorsalis
GGAGCAGGAGGTGGTGATCGTTGGACTGAGAATGTCAATGTCTGCAACAGCGCACTCCTCATGTGGCCACATGTGCAGACATATGTTGAAGCTGCTTGAGGAGATTCCCGAAACCGGAATGCAAATCAAGAAGTGAAGAAAAGCACATCTCATCCAGTTTCCCCCTGTGCAGCTGCAGTGCATGAAGTATCTCTGCCTCAGGATGTGTGTGTCAGTATATTTTTCTTTGCCAACTAGGTGTGTGTGTGTGTGTGTGGAAGGGTGTGTGTGTGTCCTTATATGAAATTTCCCTGCCACTATCATTGCACCAGCATCTTGGACCAAAACAAATGCTTTGTGGGCCACATTCTCCCTCCCTTGCTCTCAGTAAGGTGTTATGAAGCCCAGAGAAAGGGGACACGAAACACACAACAAGAAGCACAACTGAATAAAGTTACTGTAGGTTTTGGCATTTTTAGCCAAAAAATGAGGTTTCCCCAGTGGAGGAAATTCTGGAAGGTCACTTTCCCGTGAATGCTACGTCCTCACTGTGCTATCTCACCTGTGGGCACTTCCATTGTCTTTGGTCAGAGGGGGTGTGACTGCTCTTACTGCACTGGCGGCACTATTACCAAGATCAGCA
>NW_019436526.1:0-796 GCF_002814215.2 Seriola lalandi dorsalis
TTTTTGACCTTTTCATGCCTTACTATACAATGACATTTTTTCACCTTTTTATGCATAACTATACTGTGACATTTTATACCTTACTATACTATGACATTTTATGCCGTTTTTATGCCTTGCTATACTATGAGGTTTTATGCTGATTTTATGACTTACTATACTTTGACGTTTTATGACGTTTTTATGACTTGCTATACTATGACGTTTTATGCCGTTTTTATGCCCTACTATACTATGACGTTTTTGACAATTTTATGGCTTACTATACTATGACATTTTATGCCGTTTATATGCCTTACTATACTATGACGTTTTATGCTGTTTTTATGACTTACTATACTATGACGTTTTTGACATTTTTATACCTTAGTATACCATGACGCTTCATGCCGTTTTTATGCCTTATTATACAATGACATTTTTTCACCTTTTATGCATAACTATACTGTGACATTTTGTACCTTACTATACTATGACGTTTTATGGCGTTTTTTATGCCTTGCTATACTATGACGTTTTTTTTACCTTTTTTTGCCTTATTATACTCTGATGTCTTTTGACAATTTTATAGCTTACTATACTATGGCGTTTTTTGACCTTTTTTTGCCTTATTATACTTTGGCGTTTTTTCACCTTTTTGTGCATTAATATACTATCACATTTTAAATCTTGCTATACTATGACGTTTCATGCCGTTTTCATGCCTTACTATACTATGACGTTTTTTTTTACATCTTATGCCTTATTACACTATGGCGTTCTTTGACTTTTTTTTGCCTTACTATACTATGACGTT
>NW_019436527.1:0-620 GCF_002814215.2 Seriola lalandi dorsalis
AATGAGTGAATCCACCTTCAAGCTCATAACAACCTTTTTCAATCCTTTTCAGTTGCAGTGGTTCCCCTGGATCTTCTCCAGCCTCAGTGCAGGGTGAAGCTGCTCTGTCTGCTCTACACAGTGCTGATAGTGAAGAGTCTGGTGTACTGCTGTGGACTCTCTCTGCTGATGGTCCTCAGAAACAAGGGACCGTCCACCAACTGCACACATGCTGACTGACCATTTTCTACTCGCCTTTTCTCACCATCAATCAGATTTATGTCTTTGATCACTGTTCAGTCATTTAAGTCAAATGCATCTTTTTATCCACAGGTTAGATACCGTCAGCCTGCAGATAATAAATATAACATATATACTTATGCATATACTCTTTGAATCATTAAATTTACAGTTTCTAGTATTGTGTCATTTTAATGCTCTATTTTATTTTCACTTTTAATTTTGACTCATGTAAAAATAGAAGATTTAGCTGAATCATTAGCTGCTTGGTAGATATTTTGTTTATGGTATTTTTTCTTTTTTTGCTTTTTATTTTAAGACATTTTAATCCAACAATGATGTTTTTTGTCAAGTTCTGTCAGTGTTACTCTTTGAATAAAATGAAAAGTCTCAGTTTTTTT
>NW_019436528.1:0-780 GCF_002814215.2 Seriola lalandi dorsalis
ATGTGAAGCCTTCAGGACTCTGACCTCTTTCTCTGCGTCGGTTCTGGTCTCGCTGCAGTAGAGCTCAAATAAAACGTATTTCTTTGCTTAATAATTCTAATATTGTTCTTATTGTTGAACTGTTTTGGAGGGAAAACACAGACTGATAAGACAATTACAACAGGAAGTGAGGAAACACTGGAAAGTAAAGACGATAAAAGAAAGATAAAATGATAAAATGCTAAAACAGAGGAGATGAATCAAAGTGAGTAAAACCAGAGATAAAAGTAGAAATAAGATAAAAGAATAATCAGAGAATGACTGACCAGTAAAACAGCTTGAGTTATAGAAATAAATAGATAAAAATAAATAGAATTCAACCAAGGACTAAAAAGGTGTTTTGAGTTTGTAAAGGTTTTGATCTTCATCAGGTTTCAGTCTGAGAGACAGTCAGGGAGCATCACACAGACGAGCTCAGTGTGTGTGTGTGTGTGTGTGTGTGTGTGCGTGTCTGTGTGTGTGTGTGTCTGTGTGTGTGAACCAGCTCCTTCACTTGTTGATGTTTGATGTCTGTGTTTTATGGCGCTGCAGATGAAACGTTGATGATTATAAGACAAACATTTTCCCGTCGTGCCGCCGCTCGCTGATTAAAGGTCAGCAGGTGGTTCGTGCTGGTGTGACCCGGCTCTCTGATGAGAAGCTGAGTGTGGGCGTAAATGGGGCGGCTGTTCGTGAACATGACTAAGTCCTGGACAGTGGTGGAGTGAGCACAGCAGGTTAAGCTAACCTCTGTTAGCTAAC
>NW_019436530.1:0-877 GCF_002814215.2 Seriola lalandi dorsalis
GGGGGGGGGTGAGAGAAGAAACAATAACTTGTGCATGAGGATTAGCATAGTTAAGTGGTGTCTGGTTATAAGGGCTACGTCCACCTCGATCAACATTTTCATAGTTGTTTTGCAAAAAGAAAGAAAAAAAAAACAAAACAATTTTCCTGCCATTCAAGGAAATCTGCTTCATGACTCTGAATCCTCCAAATAAAAAACATCATCATCAAATTGCACTTCAATGCTGCAAAGTACATTTAATAGAGTCCTGCAGCTGTGTCAGAGAAACTGTCATTTATTCTTTGAATAAACCAACAAAAAGTTTAATCTGAAGAAGAAAACGTCAGATTCTGCAAAGTAACAAATAAAAAAGTTGATTTCGGTGAAACGGCCCTTTAAGGAGAAGGAAGAAGGAAGAAGAGGAGGAGGAGGAGGAGGAGGAGGAGGAGGAGGTGTGTAACTGAACAATATGCACAGCACAGAGTCCAAGCAGTCAGACAGTGACGGCCGAGTCAGAGCCGGGTCACAAACATGATGACAAACAGGAAAAAAAAAAAAGGGAAAGCCACTCAATTTGAGAATTCACACGTTATTTTCGGCGTCAGTTTGAATCTGTGATGTCAGGAGATGTTGAACAGCCTCGACCGGGTCCAGCACACACCTGCGTGACGGACCACAGGAAGTCCGAGGGTCACATTTGATTTAATCGCAAAATTGAAGTGAAGAGAACCAAAGGTGTTTGGTTACTGGATCCAAAACTGAACTTTCTGTCTTTGTTTGAAAAGGTCAACGTCCGGTTCATTTCTCAGCCTTTAAACCAACGTCGACTCGTGCTGCGTATCAATATGACATCACTGATTTAAACTGTGGGACGAGCCCATCTCTCTCTCTCTCTCTC
>NW_019436530.1:1874-2025 GCF_002814215.2 Seriola lalandi dorsalis
TTCCTCCTCCTCCTCTCTGTAAGCGCCTCAGCTCTAATTGGATGGCCGGTCCCGGTGTGGCCAATCAGGAGCATTCCTCCCCGATGCGTTGGCACGAGCGGCCCACCTTGCGGTCCAGCTTCACCATCTTGAGGACGGCCTCCTCGCGCCC
>NW_019436531.1:0-760 GCF_002814215.2 Seriola lalandi dorsalis
ACGTATCAGACGTCACCAGAGGCTGAGACAAAGAAACGTGTTTGAAGAAGAGATTTAAAGGAAGTTAAAAGCCTTAAATATATTTATAAACATCATTTATATATGGAAATTACATGTTACTTTGTGTATGGGAGGATTTAATGTCAGAAAGGCCAGAGTCAGGAGGCCGCTAGGATCCGTGGGCTGTAGACGAATAAATATCTGGGTGTCATCAGCATAGAAATGATCATAGACGACAAGATGAAACAGTTCAGAGACTGAATATGAAATATAAATAAAACAGATAAAAACATTAATGCATTCAAAGCAGGAAGAGACATTTTACTGCATCAGAATCAGCTTATAGTTACTACTTATAGTTATTACTATATTATTATATCAATAATATAAAGTTCTGGACCTCTTTGATTATGAACTGAATCCTCCTGCACTGTTTCAGCTCAGAACAAGTTGATTTATGTCGTGGGATGTTCAGTGTCTTGTCTCAGAGGTTTTCTACCTGTGGTCTGCCGCCCCCTGCTGGTCTGAGAGAGGTACTGCAGGTGTTCAATAATGTAGTTTCACTGTGGGAATCACTTTTATTTTTAACACATGTCCATGTTTAAATTATTGTTTTAAGGATGATAAATTTCATGTATAATTACAAAAGGTAGAAAAGTGACTTTCAGGATTAAAGGTTTGTCCTCTTAATTAATTACCGTAACGTTGCCGGAAAGTGATTGCTGTTGTTGGAATCTGCTTCAGGTCACGGTGAAGCTGA
>NW_019436532.1:0-729 GCF_002814215.2 Seriola lalandi dorsalis
TACTATGATGTTTTTTCAACATCAAAAAACATCATGGTATAGTAAGGAAAAAAATTGCAAAAAACATCATAGTACAGTAAGGCAATAAAACGTCATGGTATAGTAAGGCAAATGGTGTCATAAATCGTCATAGTATAGGAAGGCCAAAAAATGTCACAGTTTGCCTTACTATACCATGATGTTTTTATGCCTTACTATACTATGACGTTTTTTGACAATTTTTGCCTTATAATACTATGATGTTTTTTTTTTACTTTTTTAAGCCTTAATATACTATGACTTTTTTTTTTACATTTTTATGCCTTTTATGCCTTTATGCGTTACTATACTATGACGTCTTTTTTGCCTTACTATACTATTTTTTTTTTACATTTTTATGCTTTATAATACTATGACATTTTTGCCTTACTATACTATGATGTTTTTTGACATTATTTGCCTTACTATACTATGACGTTTTTTGAGGTTTTTATGCCTGACTATACTATGTTTTTTTTTGACACCGTTGGCCTTACTATACTATGACGTTTTTTTAGGTTTTTAAGCCTTACTATACTATGATGTTTTATGTCTTACTATACTATGATGTTTTTTGATGTTTTTATGCCTTATTATACTATGACGTTTTTTGAAGTTCTTAAGCCTTACTATACTATGATGTTTTTTTGACACCATTTGCCTTACTATATTATGATATCCGTTGAGGTTTTTAAGCCTCACTATACTATG
>NW_019436533.1:0-651 GCF_002814215.2 Seriola lalandi dorsalis
CGGCCGAGCCGGGACTCGAACCCGGAACCTTCTTGCTGTGAGGCGACAGCGCTAACCACTGCACCACCGTGCATTGTTTTTTGTGCGTGCGTGCGTGCGTGCGTGTGTGTGTGTGCGTGTGTGTATATATACACACACACACACACACATATACATACATATATACACACATATACATATACATATACATATACATACAAACAATATTATTGTAGTTTATGTTTCAGGTATAAGCATTCAACGTTTGACTTGTCACATTCAAAGGAACAGTGTACAGTAAGCAAAGCAGGGAGGTGAGGGTTGGACTTGGAAACAGAGCAGACTGCAAACAGAATACATTTATTCATATATCGCATCAAAACACTCGCCGTGATCTCCAAATCAAATCAGAGGAGTAAAATCCATAAGGGGGCAGCAGTTCACCTCTTCAACCCTGTCTAGTTAATCATGTTGTTGTTTTCCCATGTTCTTTATCATTTATTATTTATATGTGCATTTATTGTTGATAGTTAAAATTGTTACTGAAACAAATTATGAGTACTTGTAATACAAATGTTTTTATTTACCTTAAAAATATAAAGGCAAGGGGATACTGCATGACACATGGGTGTCAGGCTACAGCAGCATGAGGAAGGGATGATGACATCATCA
>NW_019436534.1:0-699 GCF_002814215.2 Seriola lalandi dorsalis
TCATGACTAATGATGTCCTGGGATCAGTTCCTGCAGTACATCATGTGATGTGTTCTCTGCTGGGAGCAACAGCAATAACCAGAGAGGCAGTACTTCATATGTCAGCAGCAGCAGCAGTAACTGTAGTAAAGCAGTAATAACTGCAGTAAAGTAGTGACAGATGTAGTTAAGCTGTAGCTGCCATAAAGAAATAGTACCTGCAGTGAAATGGTTTAAGCTGCAGTAAAGCAGTAACAGGTGCAGTAAAACAGTAGCAGGTGTAGTAAAGTAGTTGTAGCTGCAGTAAAACAGTTACATGTGTAGTAAAGCAGTAAAAGGTGTAGTAAAACAGTAACAGGCGTAGTAAAGCAGTTCTAGCTGCAGTAAAGCAGTTACATGTGTAGTGAAGCAGTAACCGGTGTAGTAAAGTGGTAACAGGTGTAGAAAAGCAGTAAAGTAACGCAGTAACAAGTGTGGTAAAGCAGTAACAGGTGTAGTAAATCAGTAACAGGTGTAGTAAATCAGAAACAGTAAAGCAGTAACAGGTGTAGTAAAGCAGTAACAGATGTAGTAAATCGGTACCAGTAAAGCAGTAACAGGTGTAGTAAAGCAGTAACAGTAAAGCAGCAGTAACTGTAGTAAAGCAGTAACAGGTGTAGTAAAGCAGTAATAACTGCAGTAAAGCAGTAACAGTAAAGCAGAAACAGGTGTAGTAAAGCA
>NW_019436535.1:0-821 GCF_002814215.2 Seriola lalandi dorsalis
GCAGTAACCTGTTCATTCATCCAGGACACAAAACAGATGTTTACACTTGTCTGAACATAGTCTTTGTTTTTTAACACAACCTGCAGGTTCAGTTTGTGTTTAGAGGCTACTTTATATAAGTTTCAGTCATTTTGAGCCCAGAATATTTCCTATAGGCATTTAGAAAGTACCTGGTCGGGCGGACAGACTCAGAGTGTCTACACAGGAGGCGTCTGACAGGACATTATAATAATCAGTCCAGCTGTCCACACAGGCCACGTAATCACTGCAGTTTCACTCGCGTTATACACACATAAACCACTTCAAGTAGTTTCTTCTGTTTAATGCACATTTCTACAGTGATTATGTATTAGACTATGGTCACTGCCAAAACCAACACTCTGACCTACAGTCAGTACTGTGCCTGAACGCATCCTGCACAAACACAGAGGGAGCACTGAAGCTGCTGCTCTGCTTACATGCTGCTTTCACTGTGTGCGCTGCGTATACACGGTGTTAAAATCTTCTTCTTTTATCTTTGTGTATTTAAAATATATATCTATAGTAACTCATATTTCCTGAGCAGAACACTGCTAAATCTCTTTTTCCTCCTGTTTGGATGTACAACACATTCAGACCAACTTTGGTCCTGCATGACATGAAGAAACACAGCCCCCTCATTGATTTGAATGAAGGCAGTTCGGCAAAGCAGCTACGACGCCGAAGGTGACAGCATCGCACAAAATATGCTTAAGCAGCGCTGAACAATTAACTGAAACCAAATCGCAGGAGCTGCAGTTTTTTAACAAAGGTAAAATGTGTCACAACAGACCATGAATGAA
>NW_019436536.1:0-644 GCF_002814215.2 Seriola lalandi dorsalis
GCCTTGTGCCCCACCCACCACCACCTGCTTGCTCCAGGTGTACAGGTGAAAGAGCAGAGAGTATCAAGACGAGGAAACATCAGAGAGACTCAGCCACATGTTTGAGCCTCAGTCAGACCCAGATGAGGAGTCTCTTGAGACCACAATCAGAGACTAGCAGATGTATCAGAACAGTTAGCACAGTTAGCATCTCTTATCTGTTTATGTTGTTTGTTAGCTTGTAACTGGCAGCGGCTGACACAGTGTTAGTGGTTGTGCTGATGCAAACTCGTTCTCTGTACTGACATGGTTTATTTAGCCCCGCCCCTCATCCCCACAAGTTGACAGGATTGGTTCCTGATGTTTGTGACATATGAAGCTGTCTGAGTCTGTATTTATGAGACTGTCATTGGTTCACTGCAGTTCAAGGTGTAAATACTCAGTCATGGTGCTGACTGATTATTTCACTCATGATATGTCTTGTATTATATAAAAACATCATATGGATATTAACAAAGTTAAACATCGAGGGAGTCTTGAGTGAATGTGAAATGAAGATTTATGTGAACAAGTTGGCGAAATGGTTACACTGATATATTCATATTAACTGCTATGTTATTTTTGAATTTTGGGGGGGTTGGTTTTTTAAATAATGAAACATAAAA
>NW_019436537.1:0-785 GCF_002814215.2 Seriola lalandi dorsalis
TTATGGTGACATTAGTCGGCTGTAAAGCTTTAATCATTCAGCTCAATTAATACACTCTGATAGTAACGATGGAGAGAATGCCACACGCTGCCAAAACTGATTCGTCGTGCGCATAATTTGCTTTGTCTCCACCAAAACTGTAGCTACACATTCCTGCACAGGTTGATTTGTTCCTGAGAGCGAACACGTCCTCCCACTGGAAGCTGAATACACACACGCCAGCTCAGAAGCCTCCACATTCATCACTCTTCTTTTCATATAGTTGTTCATTACACTGAGATGATGAGAATTGTAAAACTTGAAAATGTCTAATAAGCTTTTGTAACAAAAATAACAAAAGATGAGATGATGATGATTTTACATTGTTTCTTTTCTATATTTTTTTCTTATGTCACTGAGATGATGAGAATTGAAAAACTTGAATCAATATACGTGTGTGTTGTGTGTGTGTATGTATATATATATATATATGTATGTATATATATATATACGTGTGTATGTTTAGTCATTTTTGTCCAAAACAAATATTTAAAGACCTGACAAATCACGTAAAATCATTAGCTCTTTATCTTGACCAGCCACAAGTGTTAAAATACTGCTTACATATTAATGCATCAATGATAAGCCATAGGTACATTTCTCTGATAATACTTATGTACAATTTTGAATACAGAGCGTTTACTTGAATATGTTTGTGTACAAAGAACAAATACCTCCAACCTGTAAAATAACTACAGTAAAAGCTCATGTCCCGCCGTCGCAGGTAATATTTTTCACAACGATTC
>NW_019436539.1:0-835 GCF_002814215.2 Seriola lalandi dorsalis
CACTTTTGCGCAAAATAACATATTTTTTTTTAGAAAAGTCAACAAGACAAAGTTGAATGTTCTGTGTTTCCACTGAGTGATGTTATATGACTGAAGCTGGGTTTTCTCCTCTCTCGACATCATTCTAATTAAACATGGGGAGCCATGACTTGAACGCAAAAAAAGTTTTTCCATTTCACTTTTACAGGGTATTGTTCTATTCAATAGTCTGAAAAACGACCCCATGTGACTGTATACATTTTTGGCTGGGCCGCAATAGCAGGGCAAGCACTATAATCGTGGATGTCACTAACTTACTGACTGACTGACTGACTGACTGACTGATGATATATCCACCACTGGTCAGCGATGTGGTCACAGTTTACTGAGCCGCTCTGGTTTCCCAGCTGCTAGGGAACTGCAGGGAAGAGGAGAAGCGCTTCCAATACACTGAGCCTGGCCTCCATTACAGCAAATAAACTACTTTCATTACATGTATCATTGTTACTCAAGGGGCCGGGGGAATAACTAAACATAAGACACACCGAGGAGAGAGAGCAGGAGAGAGAGAGGGAGAGAGAGAAGTCATCGGAAACGAGGCTAAGAAGGACAGTCTGTCTCGGCCACAGTGACTCACCTGTTCGAAATAACTCTCTTTTAACTTTCTCTCTGAGTGATAATGTTACAAATACAGCTGAAATCACAGCTCCGTCTTTGTCTTTCATTTAATGATCAATTAATCAACTGATTAATCAATGTTAAGTAAATACATGAATACTGCTATGAAATTAATCCTGAAATAAATAAGTTAGGTAATAAATATAAAAAAAGTAAATAAATGTAAATATAAATATAT
>NW_019436540.1:0-769 GCF_002814215.2 Seriola lalandi dorsalis
ACCCCTCCTAGCTGATCCATTTATCCAACCATCCATCCATCCTACTCAGACTTTTTCACCACAAGCAGCCCCACTAGGTCAAGGTGAGCGAGTGAGAGTTTAGTGTGATTTGTCCTATCAGGATAACGACAAACTACAGGAGGGCGTCCGTCACTGACAGCACTGTTCTGTGATAGACACACAAGCCAGCATCCTCCAGGAGGAAGCCCCAGACATGAAACAGACAAGACAGGGTGTCCCCTCCTGATGTCACCACCATCAGACCTCCCCTGCCTCCTCAAATCTTCCCTCAGGGTGAATGTGGACTGATGCATGACAGCCACCAGGGGCTTTCACCTCTCACTCCTATGTGTCAAAAGGAATGCAGGAACTAAGTTGCAGCCTCTCATTTTTTGTGAAATTAAAATGTTAACGTTAAGTCTAAAACAACAAGAGTTTGGATTTTTTTTTTTTTTTTTTTTTCAATTTGCTGATGTTCATCCCTTGTCTTCACTCCAAGAGTTAGAGTGTCATTTTTCCCCCCAAATATATTTCCCAGATGCTCCAGCATAGGTGTTTCTCTGGCCAAAGTTGTGTATGCTGCATGCCTTCCACTCCACTTATTACCCCCAAAAACCAGCTGGAGGCCAGAGAGGGCCCAATCCATCATCCTCAGCTTGGCCCAGCTCTGAACCTGCTCACAAGAATGGAGCTCTTTCACTTCCCCATCTCTCCCCCTACACCCCCCACCCTTCCCAAACCAACCCAAAAAAAAAAAAGAGAGAAAAAA
>NW_019436541.1:0-812 GCF_002814215.2 Seriola lalandi dorsalis
TGGTCAGGGAAGAAGAGAGGTAGTGTCATGCTAACTCAGAAGACTCAGGAAACCAATATAAATAGCAATTTTCTGCAGAAACCTGGAATCTCTTGTGTTTACTTAATATAAAGAATATAGGACCTCGAGGTCCTTGTCAAACCCTACTGGGTAAGTGTGTTGAAAAATGTTTCTACTGACATTGGTCTCTCAGTTTGTGTTATGTTGTTATACACGTATGTGCTCCAGGAAATTCGAGAAAATCACATGGTTAGAAACAGGTAACAGTCTAACAGTGATATAGCCATACACTGGATAAATTGTAACGACAATGACTTCATATGATGAATGTAAAAAAACACCTTCACACTGTTTTCACACTGGCAGCATCATTGCAGGTTGAGATGTGTCACAAGAACTTCTCAGATTCTTTACTTAAAGGAGCTATGTGTAAGTTTTGTTATAAACAGTTCAGCATCAAACTTCATTCCTTTACTCACCAAGAGCTGTTTACAGCGGTGGAAAGCAACACCAGTGTTAACTCTTGTCTCTATCACGTCTTTTCTTCTGCAAAAATTAGCATGCTAACCAGCTAGCCCCCCAACTGTCTCATCACTTTCTGACAGCAACTAACTGTAGCCTCCAATCTGCCCTGAAGAGGTAGCACAGCTCAGAGAGTGTTATTAAATTCTTGTATTATAAAGAAAACGATGACTGAAGTTCTTGTCAAGCGACAATCACCACCACCTGCTCTTGGCAAGGAACCATGTTTGCCAGTAGAGAAAAATTACACATATCCCTTTTAGGGGTCCGCCCACCACTCTTCTTTGCCC
>NW_019436542.1:0-755 GCF_002814215.2 Seriola lalandi dorsalis
GAGGGAGACGCCACCGAACGCATCATCACATACAGCGGTACGTCATCTCATCTTGTGACATCATTGATGGTGGTGGGTGGGGCTAACACTGTCAAGACGCTCTGTTATTGGTTAGTGGTGTAAATTCACCGAGGGATTAATTTCCCCTTGTGAGTAAAACTGCAGTTGCTGCTTAATCTGAAACTGGTCTGAGTGGCGGAGGGATACGACCACGAGTTCAGTTGCAGTGTGTTGAGCCGCTCTAAGGCCCCGGCCGGCCGACAGGTTGCTGTGAGGCGAGAGTGCGAACCACTGTACCACCGCGCCCGTTTATTGATAACGTTACAAGTTATTTACTGTTGAAGGGTTTTTGATAAAGAAAAATAGGTCAGACTTTGTTTCCATTGTTAGACATGTGATGTACATCACCTGACTGAGACACGGGATTAATCCGTCCAATCACTGAACAGCCACAGACGGGTGTGGTCATCAGTTCCTGTTGTTTAATTTATACTTGGAGTGACCTGGTGTCTGACTGCAGTGAACGTAGGTCAGGTCAGATGTGTGAAGACGGTTTTATCACCTTTAATTAATTGTTAACGATTATCTGGTTATTGATTGTTAATGTGGCTGACTCATCCGTTCATCCGCTCTAATTCTTTTAACCATAAATCTGATATTTGTGTCGTAATAATCTGATATACTGCTGACCTGAGTGTGTGTGTGTGTGTGTGTGTGTGTGTGTGTGTGTGTGTGTGTGTGTGTGTGTCTTTGTG
>NW_019436543.1:0-893 GCF_002814215.2 Seriola lalandi dorsalis
CCTCTTCCTCCTCCACAGCAGCAGCAGAAGCAGCAGCAGAGAGTGAACGCGGAGAGGCGCAGCTGAGGAGTTTTATTTGCATCAATGAGAGAGAGACTCACACAGGCCTGACCGGACCTCAGCAACCAATGAGCTCAAAGTGGAGCAGCGGACTGACACGGCCTCAAAATGCCTCAAACACCGGACCCGGTGACGTCTTAGAAAAAAGGTTGCTCAAAATGATCGTTTTTGTACCAGCTGAAACCGAATAATAATAATAATAATAATAATAATAATAATAATAATACACCTCTATACTTTAATGTGTTGAAGTGTTAACTGAAGCTGTGTCACTTCTTCTCCTCTGTACTTTTCATGAACGCAGCTCCCCTAAAAAAAAAAAGACTGACGAAGAAGAGACGTCATGCCGTTTTTAACAGCAGAGGCACTGATGAGTCAGCGTCACCTCTGACACTGACACTTTACATCATCAGCTGCAGAAGCTGCGGGGGGGGGGGAAAGTTATGTTGCCGGTTGTGTCACAGTAACGTGGTGTCTGATATCATTTTGGTAAGGGCAGCCAATAGGAGAGATACTAGGTGTGATCAAATGGGGGTGAAGGAATTAAATCAGAAAGAAATAGAATTAAATATATTGTTATTATTAAGGAAACAGGTGGAATAGAGCGAAAACAAAATGTCACAGCAAAGCTCTGAAAACTGCCATTAAATTACACTGAAAGTCGTTCATGGAGAAGATGATGAGCTTTTATAATGATGGCGAGTTTTAAAGTTTATCAAAAGCGTTCACGACTATAAGCAAATACTGTATCTGATCTCATGTTACTAATAGATATAACCACTCACCCCCCCACCCACCTACACACACACACACACACACACACACACACACAC
>NW_019436544.1:0-796 GCF_002814215.2 Seriola lalandi dorsalis
TATATTTTCACAACACCAATCTAAAATACATGTGTACTCTCTGTATGGGTACTGCATCAGTCAGTCATTGTGACTGGCCTATGTAGGCCTGGCTTGGCCTGGCCTGAATGAATTGGCTGCCATCAAATAGCCATGGGTGCTGCCGGAACTTTGTCAACTAGATTACACAAGCAACCAGGCTTCTAATTTAGCAGCTAATCCAGATTAAGGTGCCGTGGTTCGTCTGTGTTCCCAGCCTGGGGCTCAGACGCTGCGGCCCGTCTGGCAGACGGAATCAGCAGCCGTCCAGCATCCACTGTCTCTGTCTGAACACTGAGATGATACATTCAGGACCCTAAAATAAGGCCAGGTCCCTACAATACATCTCTTTTTTGCTAGTAGAAATTTCCAAACCCATGCTGTGAGGAGAATAAAACTGGATAGAGGAAACTATCACCTGCCTGTCCTCCTCCAGAGAACGTTGTTCATAATGCTGCCTTGATGATTTTTTATGATTTACTGATAGAAATGTGTGATTTGTGGTTTGCCTTTGCTCTCACTTATGATGATACAAAGTCAAGGATCAAATCTGGACTCACTTTGGTCTGTAACTGGTGAACTGTTACACACCCACACTGAACTGATTCCCACAGAAAAGCCACAAGACGGAGCAGGTGGTGCTCCAAGGGAAGGACACGTGAGTTTGTTCTCACCTGAAACTGAATTTCAGACACTTCAGATCTCAAATAAACCAATCCACAACTGACTGCAGGTCCAAATCTGAATGAAACACCTTAATAAGCATATATATATATAT
>NW_019436545.1:0-831 GCF_002814215.2 Seriola lalandi dorsalis
CACTTTTGCGCAAAATAACATATTTTTTTTTAGAAAAGTCAACAAGACAAAGTTGAATGTTCTGTGTTTCCACTGAGTGATGTTATATGACTGAAGCTGGGTTTTCTCCTCTCTCGACATCATTCTAATTAAACATGGGGAGCCATGACTTGAACGCAAAAAAAGTTTTTCCATTTCACTTTTACAGGGTATTGCTCTATTCAGTAGTCTGAAAAACGACCCCATGTGACTGTATACATTTTTGGCTGGGCCGCAATAGCAGGGCAAGCACTATAATCATGGATGTCACTAACTTACTGACTGACTGACTGACTGATGATATATCCACTACTGGTCAGCGGTGTGCCGAGTCACAGTTTACTGAGCCGCTCTGGTTTCCCAGCTGCTAGGGAACTGCAGGGAAGAGGAGAAGCGCTTCCAATACACTGAGCCTCGCCTCCATTACAGCAAATAAACTACTTTCATTACATGTATCATTGTTACTCAAGGGGCCAGGGGAATAACTAAACATAAGACACACCGAGGAAAGAGGGCAGGAGAGAGAGAGGGAGAGAGAGAAGTCATCGGAAACGAGGCTAAGAAGGACAGTCTGTCTCGGCCACAGTGACTCACCTGTTCGAAATAACTCTCTTTTAACTTTCTCTCTGAGTGATAATGTTACAAATACAGCTGAAATCACAGCTCCGTCTTTGTCTTTCATTTAATGATCAATTAATCAACTGATTAATCAATGTTAAGTAAATACATGAATACTGCTATGAAATTAATCCTGAAATAAATAAGTTAGGTAATAAATATAAAAAAAGTAAATAAATGTAAATATAAATATAT
>NW_019436546.1:0-643 GCF_002814215.2 Seriola lalandi dorsalis
CCACTGCCAGTTTGTTTCATCTGAAAACAGCAAAATCTCCAGCAATTTATTAAAACACGTGGAGCTCTGCAGGTGGAAAAGGTGAGAGAGGGCAGGAAGTCAGGCGTTATCTGAGCTCTTTTCTTCTTCTTCTCTTTTTGTGCCGCTGCTGTGACTCGGTCAGTTTTGGGAAGTGATCAGCGACGAGCACGGCATCGACCCGGCGGGAAACTACGTGGGTGACTCGAGTCTTCAGCTGGACAGAGTCAACGTCTACTACAATGAAGCATCCTGTAAGTACAATGTGTGTGTGAGTGTGTGTGTGTGAGTGTGTGTGTGAGTCACACACTTCCCCTGAATGACTGGTGATGGTCTAAGTTTGGCTTCTACTGAAAGATTAAATCACATTTCACCTCTCGAACTAACATGAAGCCTTTAGTCTTTATTCATCACTGTGATTTTTTTTCTTCATTTTATTAATTTCATCTTCCATCAGTGGATTTAAACAAGTGTTTCCAGAGTTGACCAACAAAAAGCCTGATCACCAGATCACTGAGATACCGAGGAAAACTTAAAATCATGATAACGCTCAGGCGAGTTCTGCAGCGGTAGCAGCGTCTCTGTGACACTCAGGCCCAAATTATAACAAATACAACTTTAAGTT
>NW_019436547.1:0-621 GCF_002814215.2 Seriola lalandi dorsalis
AAAAAGCTAATGTTAGCCTATAAACCAACTACACCATGGTCACATGACTTCAGCGTCTCCACCACTGAACTTCACCTTGTAGTTTGCTTTAGCTCTGACCTCTTCTACAAAAGCCTTTCCTCTCACACAGTTAGTGACAGTTTGTATAAACTGGAGGCTGTAAAGGTGAACTGGTGAGTAGATCAGTTTTCATCTTCAACGTGATGATGATGTTTAACGTCCCCGACGACCTCTGTAGTCTCATTTACACACTTGTTAGCAACCGGCCTTTTTTAACAGACGTGAAAGCTTCAAGAAATCAGGACTGGAGTATTTACTGACGTATTTTATGTTGTAGAATAAAACGGGAAAATGTCTTGAGCTTGTGTTAACACAGACCTTATTTCAGCCATCTTAACAAAAACACATTCAACAAACCCATAACCCATGTATCACATGGATAAAGGAACACCACCTTCAACTGAACCGCTCTAAGCATGAATCCCTAGTCATCCCGGCCAATCAGTCTTTACATCACGGCATCAATATCAAAATCTCTTCATTTTCTTACCCTAACAAAGGTCAAAGAAACCTGGGTGTCATGTTTGAAGACCAGTTCTCCTTCTCTGACCATGCTGCATC
>NW_019436548.1:0-631 GCF_002814215.2 Seriola lalandi dorsalis
TTTTTATGCCTTACTATACTATGACGTTTTTTGACATTTTTTTTGCCTTACTATACTATGATGTTTTTTGGAGTTTTTTCGCCTTACTATATACTATGATGTTTTTTGATGTTTTTATGCCTTATTTTATATAAATGATTTTATTCCTTACTATACTATGACATTTTTTGACGTTTTTATGCCTTACTATAGTATGACGTTTTCTGACTTTTTTTGGCTTACTATACTATGACATTTTTTGATGTTTTCATGCCTTATTGTATATTAACAATTTTTATGCCTTACTATACTATGACGTTTTTTGACCTTTTCTTTGCCTTACTATACTATGACGTTTTTTAGGGGTTTTTCGCCTTACTATACTATGACGATTTTTGACATTTTCATGCCTTATTGTAAATTAATAGTTTTATGCCTTATTAAACTATGACATTTTCAGACTTTTTTATGCCTTACTATACTATGACGTTATTTGTTATGTCTTTATTTTATATTAATGATTTTATTCCTTACTAAACTATAACTTTTTTGACCTTTTTATGCCTTACTATACTATGACATTTTTTGACGTTTTCATGCCTTACTATACTATGACATTTTTTGACCTTTTTTTGTCTTACTATACTATGAC
>NW_019436549.1:0-647 GCF_002814215.2 Seriola lalandi dorsalis
CTCCCTTTCTGCGGATGACTGCTGATTGGTCAGTGAAGGATGTACATCTGACGTGACGGACGCTTTTGACAGGAAGTCGAACGAACGTGAACAAAATCAAAACAAAACCTGTATCAGAGGTCATAGGTTCCAGCTGTTTGTTCCAGCTGTTGTTGTATCCACGGTAACCGTCGGCGGCCGCAGCTCCACTGATGGAACCAAAATGGCGACTGCGGTGAAGTGGCATGACGTCACAGACACTTACAGACAGAAGTCTCAGTGAACGATATCTGTTGTCTCTGCTGGTCACCGTAGAGACAGCAGAAGAAGAAGAGATCAGACTGGCCAGCTCTTTAGTCTCTTTCAAAGACACTTTTTTAAAGGTGAGATTTTTCAGGGCAAGTCGTCACCCTGTTTCTTTTATCTCTTTACTCCAGCTGATTTATCCACAACAAATTCTCCACAACAATCAACTCAGATTTTTGTGAGACTTGATTGTGTTTCAGCTCGTGGCCTTCATGAGAGTCGTCATAAAACACATCACAAGGAGCTTTTTAATGAGATCTGTCACACACCCACACATGGACGGGTACGAGGTCATCACATTCCTCAGCCGGCACAATTACAGACGCTGTATATGAGCCATAAACAGAAGAAGCGTTTGCAGG
>NW_019436550.1:0-810 GCF_002814215.2 Seriola lalandi dorsalis
TGGTCAGGGAAGAAGAGAGGTAGTGTCATGCTAACTCAGAAGACTCAGGAAACCAATATAAATAGCAATTTTCTGCAGAAACCTGGAATCTCTTGTGTTTACTTAATATAAAGAATATAGGACCTCGAGGTCCTTGTCAAACCCTACTGGGTAAGTGTGTTGAAAAATGTTTCTACTGACATTGGTCTCTCAGTTTGTGTTATGTTGTTATACACGTATGTGCTCCAGGAAATTCGAGAAAATCACATGGTTAGAAACAGGTAACAGTCTAACAGTGATATTGCCATACACTGGATAAATTGTAACGACAATGACTTCATATGATGAATGTAAAAAACACCTTCACACTGCTTTCACACTGGCAGCATCATTGCAGGTTGAGATGTGTCACAAGAAGTTCTCAGATTCTTTACTTAAAGGAGCTATGTGTAAGTTTTGTTATAAACAGTTCAGCATCAAACTTCATTCCTTTACTCACCAAGAGGTGTTTACAGCGGTGGAAAGCAACACCAGTGTTAACTCTCGTCTCTATCACATCTTTTCTTCTGAAAACATTAGCATGCTAACCAGCTAGCCCCCACCTGTCTCATCACTTTCTGACAGCAACTAACTGTAGCCTCCAATCTGCCCTGAAGAGGTAGCACAGCTCAGAGAGTGTTATTAAATTCTTGTATCATAAAGAAAACGATGACTGAAGTTCTTGTCAAGCGACAATCACCACCACCTGCTCTTGGCAAGGAACCATGTTTGCCAGTAGAGAAAAATTACACATATCCCTTTTAGGGGTCCGCCCACCACTCTTCTTTGCCC
>NW_019436551.1:0-800 GCF_002814215.2 Seriola lalandi dorsalis
AGTATAGTAAGGCATATAAATGACAAAAAACGTCACAGTATAGTAAGGCATAAAAATGTCAAAAAAATTCATAGTATAGTAAGGCATAAAAACGTCATAGTATTGTAAGGCATAAAAAAGTCATAGTATAGTAAGGCATAAAAATGTTGAAAAACGTCATAGTATAGCAAGGCATAAAAACGTCATAGTATAGTAAGGCATAAAAACGTCAAAAAATGTCATAGTATAGTAAGGTAAAAAAAATGTCAAAAAAATGTCACAGTATAATAAGGCATAAAAATGTCGAAAAAATTCATAGTATAATAAGGCATAAAAACGTCATAGTATAGTAAGGCAAAAAAAATGTCAAAAAACGTCATAGTATAGTAAGGCATAAAAATGTTGAAACACGTCTTCATATAGTAAGGCATAAAAACGTCATAGTATAATAAGGCATAAAAACGTCATCGTATAGTAAGGCAAAAAAAATGTCAAAAAACGTCATAGTATAGTAAGGCATAAAAATGTCGAAAAATGTCATAGTATAGTAAGGCATAAAAATTTTGAAAAACGTCATAGTATAGTAAGGAAAAAAAACGTCATAGTATAGTAAGGCATAAAAATGTTGAAAAACGTCATAGTATAGTAAGGCATAAAAACGTCATCGTATAGTAAGGCATAAAAACGTCAAGGCATAAAAACGTCAAGGCATAAAAACGTCATAGTATAGTAAGGCATAAAAATGTTGAAAAACGTCATAGTATAGTAAGGCATAAGAACGTCACAGTAAAGCAAGGCATAAAAACGTCAAAAAATGTCAT
>NW_019436552.1:0-787 GCF_002814215.2 Seriola lalandi dorsalis
TTTTTTTAAACTTTTTTGCCTTACTATACTATGACTATTTTTTTGACTTACTATACTATGACTTTTTTTGCCTTACTGTACTATGACTTTTTTTAAAACTTTTTTTACCTTACTATACTATGACTTTTTTTCACTTTTTATGCCTTACTATACTATAACTTTTTATGCCTTACTATACTATAACTTATTTTTGACTTATGTCTTACTATACTATGACGTTTTTATGACTTTTTATGCCCTACTATGAGTTTTTTTTCACTTTTTATACCTTAATATACTATGACTTTTTATGCCTTGCCATATTATGACCTTTTTTTTTAGCTTTTTATGCCTTATGCCTATGATTTTATTTTTACTTTTTATACCTTACTATACTATGATTTTTTTTTTGTTTTTTATGCCTTACTATTCTGACTTTTTTTTTAACTTTTTATGCCTTACTATATTATGTTTTTTTTTTTACTTTTTATGCCTTACTATACTATGATTTTTTTTTGTTTTTTATGCCTTACTATAATTTTTTTTACTTTTTATGCCTTACTATACTATGACGTTTTGATTGGTTTTAATATCATGCTATACTATGTCAGTTTTAATGATTTACTATACTATGAAGTTATATAACTTACTATGACTGTGAATCACATGAATCGTGTTAATATTAAACATCAACATCATTTCCTGTTTGTGTTGTAGAGAGCGCTGAGCTGCTGTCTCTTCTCAGCGAACGTGTGGAGGAGAAGGAGAAAGAACTGCAGACTCTGGAACAGGTACAAGACACACACTC
>NW_019436553.1:0-616 GCF_002814215.2 Seriola lalandi dorsalis
ATGACTTTTGATGCCTTACTATACTATGATGTTTTATGACTTTTTATGCCTTACTATACTATGACTTTTTATGCCTTACTATACTATGCCATATTATACTGACGTTTTTGATTTTTGTATGCCTTACTATACAATGACGTTTTATGCCATATTATACTATGACGTTTTTATGACTTTTTATGCCTTACTATACTATGAGATTTTTATGACTTTTTGTGCTTTACTATAGTATGACATTTTTATGACTTTTAATGCCTTACTATACTATGACGTTTTTATGACTTTTTATGCCTGACTATGCGTTTTTTGACTTTTTGTCTTACTATACTATGACATTTTATGCCTTAGTATACTATGACATTTTATGCCTTACTATACTATGATGTTTTTATGACTTTTGATTCCTTACTATACTGACATTTTATGCCATATTATACTGTGACATTTTTATGACTTTTGATGCCATATTATACTATGACGTTTTTGACTTTTTATGCCTTACTGCACCATGACTTTTTATGCCTTACTATACTATGAGATTTTTATGACTTTTTGTGCCTTACAATACTATGACATTTTATGCCATATTATACTATGACGTTTTTATGACTTTTTG
>NW_019436554.1:0-727 GCF_002814215.2 Seriola lalandi dorsalis
ACCAGGGACTCTGGGACCCTCCAGGACCCTGGGCCTGTATTCATTCGCCTGTTGAGTAAAGCTTTTTAATTAACATGTTATATCCCATTTGTTTAAAGATCCATATTTTCTGCTTCTGCTGTGTTTTATTTGAAGAAAATATATTTGTGGTTTTAAGATCCAAAAACCTTCTCTATGGAGCTGTAGTAACAACAGGTCGGTGAGCCAATCAGAAGAGAGGTCTGAGCCTTGGAGTGACCGCTTGGTGTTGTGCTGTTAATAAAGTTAAAACAACAAAGAAAGATTGGATGGTGGATCCAGGTGGGCGTGGCTTGGGGTGTGGCTGAGGGCAGTGACTGCTTTGTTGTGACATCACAAAGTTACAGAAGTTGGTTTTAAGGCTCAGTTTCTAAATACAGGCTGTTTGCATTTCTCTGTGCACTGAGCTCTTTGATAGTTTCACAGTATTAATACAGAACTTAGACCTGCTTCATAATCAAAAAAGAGATGGACATCTACCTTTATACTATGTGAATCAACACAAGTGTAGAAACTACAGACTGTAACTATATTATTGTCAGACAGTTGGTCACTGCGGATTGATACGCTGCTTTTGGAGGAAGTAACGACCTGGTCCCTGACTCTGGGTCTGGATAAGCTGAATGTGGAGCATATCCATTAATAATGTTATTGGTTAGAGCCGGATGAGGATACAGCAGCTGTTATTAAACAGCATCAAGTGTCAGGT
>NW_019436555.1:0-788 GCF_002814215.2 Seriola lalandi dorsalis
CCCCGTGGGGACGACAGAGGGAGAGCAAAGGGTCAGGTGGAGTCATACAGTCTTTCCTCTCAAGACATGTTATGAACTCTGTAAAAATCCTCTGCTATTATTAATGTTTCTTTAACTTGGTTTGAACTTGGGTTGAAAAAAAGGTAAAACTGGGTCTGAAGCTCATCTCCTCTGACTTCCTGGTTGAGAAATGTGGATCAGGCTCCAGGTGGACAGGTGAGAGAGCAGAGAGCATCAAGACGGTGAGAGAGGAAACATCAGAGAGACTCAGTCACATGTTTGAGCCTCAGTCAGACCCAGACTCAGAGGAGGAGTCTGAGACCAGAACCAGAGACTAGCAGACGGATCAGAACAATTAGATAGTTAGCATCTGTACAGAATGGTTAGCGCAGTTAGCATCTTTTATTTGTTTATGTTGTTTGTTAGCTTGTTCAGGGGCCACATCCTGTGGAAATTGCATTTGGACACCAGACTGTCCCATTTCAAAAAGCTCCTTCAAATGTGTCCCTCTTTTCCTGGGCAACGAAGGATCCAACTGGTTGAATCCAGATAAATCTTGGGATAGGTTGGACCAGGAAGGAAGGACCCAACATGGTATATACAGTGATGATATAGAGAGAAACCAACAGGTCCATCATCAGCACCTGGTGACAGTGGAGAGAATAAACCTCCAACAGAAGAAGACTCTGGTTGAAGCGGGGTCTGCTTCAACCAGAAAGTCCTTTAATAACAGTATAATAATAACAATAATGTGTTGTTTTAAAATTATATTTCTTGCCAAGAAAGTG
>NW_019436556.1:0-958 GCF_002814215.2 Seriola lalandi dorsalis
AGATAGATATGATGAACCTGGGGCTGTACTGTTCATTACATCACACAATATCCAAAGTGTAGGAAAGACCAAATTACATGTTGACAAGATTATACATGGAGCCTTAAAAGTAGTGAAATTAACATTTAAACTGGTTTAACCCCCTGGGAGCACGAGCCTGCAGTCTGACTGTTAGTTATAGAATGTGATATTCTGTGAGCAGCACTGGCAATTTGACCTGATGATGGCATTAAAGACAAGGTTGGAAGGTAACCAAAAAGAATAGGATTTACTATACACAAATGTAATATATGTACATATATTGAATTTACACATGTGATATACAGTATAAGTACATATATAAAAAAAAAATATATATAAATTATGTATAAAACCAATGAGAAATTACATGTTACAAGTACATATGTTCATGTATGTATGATTATACTGTAGACATATGAAGCCTGTCAGTATATGTTGATATTATAAACAGGAGGGTCCAAAAGTCTGAGACCACTTTCCCAGCATGAGAAGATAGACATGTTTAAAATGAATGACAAATGAATGAGAAAAATATAGAAAGATATAGAATTTTTATAGAATGTTTATGTTGTTTTAATAAACCTGCATATATAAATTAAAAATATATCATTAAAATATATGGTTGCAACATGCAAATTCACCATACATATATTCTTATATATGTACATATAGAAATTACATACAATGGGTATTTCATATATGTTATAAACTTCATCTTAAAAAAGTGATTCTGGGTTCAAGCCCTTCATATCTTGAAAACTAAATAAGGTATCAAAGGCTTTTTGGAACTTTGGAGGTTGGTCCAATGATCATCTATAATCTATAATCTATAATCATTACAGCGCCAACATCAGGCTAATTGGGCTCATGTTTCTTGGGAAGCACTTGCACATCATTTCCAGTTATTGGGCCAAGTTTCATTCCAACTCACAGCAGT
>NW_019436558.1:0-794 GCF_002814215.2 Seriola lalandi dorsalis
TATGTAGTGTAAAATCTACCCTGAAATCTTGTGTGCAAAGAAGGTTTGCGGGACAAATGCACCGTAACTACAGCATTACAACAATAAAAGCATGGATCTGTTTTATTCTCAGCTGAACCCGGGGGGGTCTCCGTGCAATGTCAGAAAAATAGCATCACTCAGTGTAGGCATCTAGCAGTACTGAGGGATCCTCTCCGGGCTGCAGTGTGTGGTCAGTCGCTCTGATAGCGCCTGGATGACGGTGCAGCTGAGTTCTCTTAAACCCTGGCATGTGTCCGGCGCAAATTGTCCCCGTGCTGCACTGCCGTCACAGTGTGGTTCTACCTTTTGCTTCATGTCAAGTAACATGCAGTAGGGGAGACCAGGGATGGTTGTAACACGGGTCAGTTGTAACACTTTTTTAAATTTATTTTTGTATCAGACACACACACACACACACACACACACATGCACAGAGATGTATGTATGTTACAATTAACCAAGGCTATGTGGTGAAATGTAACACTTCATTCCTTGTGTTTGAGATAAAACCAGACATTTACTGTTTGTGTTGCAGAGATAACACCCACATCATTTAACAGCAGACATGGATCTAGTTGGTATCACAGTGTGAACACACTGGCTTCTCTGAACTCAAAAGAGCTCCAAGATACAGACAGAAACTTCACAGGCCACACTGCACTTCCCTCCACAGCAAGTTTGAAGTCACGCATGAACACGTTTTCAGCATGGACACACAAATACAGTACTAGACTAGTGTACACACACATACACAGAACCAAAGCACACACTGA
>NW_019436560.1:0-564 GCF_002814215.2 Seriola lalandi dorsalis
AACATTAGAACTCCCAGTCAGTTTTGTAACAGCTTGAGCTGATTGGTCAGACAATTACCTAACCAGAGGTATTTGACTGTTGGACATTAGTCCTCTCTGGTTCTCTTACTCATTGAGCAACTCAGTAAGTGACACAAACTCATCCTTTCTTACAGTTTGAACTGAGTCAGTTCAGTAGATTCACAGAAAGACAAAACACGGATAAAAACAGTGATGCTTTTATTGTGAAAAGACAAGTAAATGTCAGAATACTGCTACTGCTTTATCAATATGTAATATGTAGCTTTTATGTCTTTGTTATTCACTGCAAACTAATCGGGATCGGCTCATTAAAAATAAAAATGTGAGGATTCATACAGTCATTTCCTGTGACCTCTATGGAAGAACTGTTGGACTTTGTTTGTGTCATTTGCCTCAGCTCACCAGTAAACTAAGAGTGTGATTGTCAGGATTCACCATCATCCAAACCTTCCACATTACTTTTTACCTGTGGAACCTTTGTGTTTATTCAGTAAACACTCATCAGTTCAACAGGAACATTGGTGTTGATGTGAAATAGAAGAG
>NW_019436561.1:0-781 GCF_002814215.2 Seriola lalandi dorsalis
AGTATTTTGAACTTTACGGTTGAACTGCATTGAAACGAGGGTTAGTGACTTTACTCTGTTTATTCTGTTAAGACAAGTGTTGGAGTATGAAAGCCTTACCGGAGGAGACGCTTACAAATATGACACCATAGACAAGTTATCACACTGTAGCTGGCGTAAGGATACATGTGACTACATCCGGTTTTCAAAATAAGGGGTTCACACGAAGTGAAGTATATACTAACACACATAGAAAATAAAAATTGGTTTATATTCACACGAAGTAAATATTATTATATTTAATATTGATTATAATAGCTCTCGATAATGTAAAGAAAAATACTTCATTCATTTTGTGAGTTCTACATGTAGACTAAAAACCAGGCATTTTTACTTTTACTTTTTAGAGATTGCTAACATGCGGAAGAGGATTAGGGACACAAGCGAATTTTTTATTTATTTATTTATTTATTTAATGTTTTTAGAATCGTGACTTCTGGATGGAAAAAAAGTCAGAATTCTGAGTTTACTTCATATTCTTCTTTTTCTCTCACATGTGGCTCTAATCTTCTTCCGTGGTGCCATGTTTTACATTTCCTGTGAATATAATCAAATTAATCTTCTTTCATTTTATTTTGAAAACCCGGACCTAGTCGCGTGTGTATCCCTGCGCGAACTCGACGTGTCGGACGCAATTTGATAAACTGGATGAGTTTGTGCTCCAGTACAATCACGGTTTCATAACCACAGTGAGGAAACTGTCAGAGCACAGTCGCTAATGAATTTGCCTTTAAAGCCAAAG
>NW_019436562.1:0-913 GCF_002814215.2 Seriola lalandi dorsalis
TGCTAACGTGGCTAGCAGCAGCGAGCAGACCACACCCGTCATCTTCAACGAGCGAGGCGGGAATTTAAATCATGAACAAAACCAAGGTTCCGGCTGAAGACCGTTTCCAGTGACTCACCGTAGCGACATGGCGCAGGAAGATTTAACCGCTGGAAGATTCACAGAGACCTACAAGTATTAGCCATGATTATTTATTTTACCATGTTTTCCGTCTTCCTCTTGTCTTTGGTTTTTTAACGGCGGGTTGTAACCGGCGCGTCGGCGCATCAGCGCCACCAGGCGGCTCGGAGTGAGCACCGCGGGGTGACGACACCACGTGTGTCTGCTTTACACCAGGCTGTTCCCTTCATCTCTGGTTTATTTAATGGGACTTTTTAGTGTATGAAGACATTAAAAAGCCCCTTTCTTTCTGTTATTTTTTGCACCATGAAGTTGAAGAATAAAAATTCAAATAGTGTAAATGTTTTTGCACCCATCTAGATCAGTGGTTAGAGCCTTATAATAAAAATAAATATAAATTATTGAAATCAAAAGCATGAAATCCACACATATTAGAGGAAAAAAAAAATATTTTTGAATAAATAAAATAAAAAATAATAATTTTTGCATGAAAAAAGGACTATCAACTATCATAGTTGCCAATTAATTAACAGCCAATCAACTAATTGATTAAATGGCTAATTGTTTCAGCTCTACTTCTATATAGGTCTACTGTTGAGCCATGTAATTTATGGAATGGCATCATACTTAAACTCCTCAGGTTTTGAATGCAAAGAAAAGGTAACCAGTAACTCAGTGTGGTACAAGAATAAAGTAGCATAAAAAGTAAATATACATATTCATCAACACTGTATATAAATACAGTGGTTGAGTAAATGTACTGATTTACATCTGATGTAGATTACTAACTTTA
>NW_019436563.1:0-642 GCF_002814215.2 Seriola lalandi dorsalis
AATGTGTGTTTGCAAATTAACTCATGGCAAAATTGTGTAATTGTTTTTTGTTTTTTCCGATGGGTATGACACAACTGGAACAACAATTAAAAGCATCTGGTGAGATAATCATTGTTGCACTGTGGTTGGTCAGATGTTTACTCACTCCCCTATTTAAACAGATGCTTTGACAGTTATCAAATCATAACGATGGCAGATTTACTCATTTTGGAGGTACAATACGCGCGTGTCAGACGTGAGCGCGTTTTCAGAGACCGCAGGGATCTCCAGATTGCTGGGTTCCCAAATTTGGTTGGAGCAATTGATTTCACTCATGTGTGTCTGAAGGCACCATCCATGAATGATTATGCATTCATCAATCGCAAAAACTACCACTCTATAAATGTACAGGTGATTTGTGATGCCAAGCTATCACTTTTAAACGTGCTGGCCAGGTGGCCGGGGGGGGATGTCAGGATGTCGATCTACATCTCTGAAAAGTTTCGTTTTTTGCCAGTAACTCTTCTCTCCATGTTTGACCTTAGTTGGCGAGGCCTCCGAACCAGGAATATTTAAGGGCGTAACATGTTAATGACGATCGAATTCAGCCGCCGCATTTATCAAGACCCGATCATTCGTACGCTGGGATTGCTCAGATACGAA
>NW_019436564.1:0-811 GCF_002814215.2 Seriola lalandi dorsalis
GGTTTTGATGGAGCTGAGACCTGAACGAAGTGAATGTGAGGAATGTGTTCTGCAGACGAGGAGGAAGCTCCACCCGGCTGAACACAAAGGAACAAACCTTCAGATTAGGAGCTGATCACGGAACCACACTCACGTTCTTCTGATTATAGAAACCTGGTCAGGTTTTTCTCAGACTGTTTGAGATCCAGCAGACCTCAGATCAGTTCACGTCACAGAAAAACCAAACAGCCGGAAATAAGTTGATATTTAATAATTGATCATTTAATCTCGGATGTGAAACTGTGACAATGATTCAAGGTGAATTCAGTCAACAAAGTTTTAATCTGAACTCTAAACGTGTCGTGTTTAAACGTCTCGGCTCCAACTCAAATACTTTAAATGAATTCCTGGTCTGTCTCTGTGGTCCTGGTCTAACTCTGTAGTCCTGGTCTAACTCTGTGGTCCTGGTCTAACTCTGTAGTCCTGGTCTAACTCTGTGGTCCTGGTCTATCTCTGTGGTCCTGGTCTATCTCTGTAGTCCTGGTCTAACTCTGTGGTCCTGGTCTAACTCTGTGTTCCTGGTCTATCTCTGTAGTCCTGGTCTAACTCTGCCCCCCTTTTCTCGTTGTATCCTCAGAAATACGAGAAGCCGAAGTTCATCCAGTGTCTGGCCTTCCTGAGCACTGGAGACATCCTGACCGGAGACTCTGGAGGAATCCTGCTGGTCTGGACCAGGAGCTCCGCTGAGACACCCACTGGGAAGGGACCCAGAGGTGAGGAGGGCCCAGTTTAAACCAGTTAGACCAGTTACATGGTCAGTGATCCACCACAG
>NW_019436565.1:0-663 GCF_002814215.2 Seriola lalandi dorsalis
CCCCCCCCCCCGTCCATGGTCGTCCTCCTCAGGGAGAAGCTCTCAGCTCTTTGACTTGTCCTGACACTTCCTGTCTGACTCCAACAGCTTCCTCCAGTGCTGCTTCAAGGGCCCAAAAAGATTTTCCAACTTAGTCCAGATACCTGTCTGTCCTCCACAGCAGAGTTACCTCCATAAGATCCACTTTCGTCATGGCCATGTCGTAGCTCATCAAGTCCAGGGACCCTTTGGTTTTCTGACGTCCTGTATTCAGGGCTGTGTAACTTCCCTGCTGGTTGAACCTACAGAGTCTGGGTCCTGAAGCTCACTGGAGATGCTGGAGAATGACCTTTGACCTGAGCTGCAGAGGAGATGTAACTGACAGAAGTCTGTGCGTCACTGCTGGTTGTCATGGAGACGCATCCTCCTCTGCAGACGTCTCACCTCCACCTGAGAGGAAACAACGAGGGCTTGAGTCGACACACAACCGGACCAGGAAAGTCTGGACTCTGACGTCTCCGCTCTTTTCTGTTCCTAGTTTTAATGAACGCTTTGATGTTTTATTTTTGCGGAGTTAGCCACTTCCTGTCACCTGCCTGCAGGTGTGTTCAGCCTCGTCAGCCATGTTTGAATTGTCCTCTTGACCTGTTGTTTTATAACGTCTGACATGAATTGCTGATATTT
>NW_019436566.1:0-777 GCF_002814215.2 Seriola lalandi dorsalis
CGGTTGCCTGTTCAATTATCTGTGATAGAGGAGAAGAGGAAAAGGGTTTGAAACACTATTGATGTTAATGTTGATAATTCATGTTGAGCTTCATTTCGGGTAGAAAACTTTTCTCTGGAAGAACACAACAGAAATACTAAGAGGAGAGTGAAGCAGCTGGTCGGCAGGTGAGACCGCCGGTGTGAGTGAGGTTTTTTTGTGTGGGAAAGTGGATGTGGTGATAAAGAGGAGATATGATGAAAAGCTCCTGGTCCTTCCTCCCTCTGACTGTGTGGAAGCAGCATCAGCAGTTTGTCACCGTCTGATATCAAACGCCTCAGCGGAGCAGGCCGTGCGCTCTGTGCTTCCAGAGGAGGGAAGTCGATTCATAAAGTTGGATTTGGTGGGAAACAGCGATGCTAAACACCATCTGAGCGAGCAGCTGTTAAGATCTGTTGTTTGAACCTGTCTCCTCTCGTCTGCAGCCGACCTCCTGGTCAACACGCTGTGCCTCCCCTTCACCCTCGTCTACACGCTGCAGGGAGAGTGGAAGTTCGGCAGCACCCTCTGTTTCCTGCTGCCCTACGCCCAGGGGCTCGCCGTGCACGTCTCCACGGTGACGCTCAACGTCATCGCACTGGACCGCCACAGGTGAGCGGGGTGTCATGGCGGGGGGGTGGTAGGGGCTGTTCGGTGCTTTTTAAAGTCCAACACACAGCGGCTGGTTAATTTACTGTTCACTAAGACACATTCATGAACATTCAGGAAGTTTTTCTGTCAAATGAAAAGAGGAAAAAC
>NW_019436567.1:0-797 GCF_002814215.2 Seriola lalandi dorsalis
CTGTTAAGCTATGCTTTGAGTTTCTCCTTTCAAGATGTGCATGAGTTTGAGGTCTGCAGGGTCTCGACATAAAATATTTATAGTAATAACAATATATAACTATTCTTACGAAAGTTGAAAATCAATGCCCATTATTACAGAATCACTGTAATAAGGCCCTATCACACAAAACATTGGACATTTAACACAAACAAATGGCATTTTATTCAGACAGGAAATCAAATTGCCTGTATGCAACTTCTTCCACCACCAAGCTAATGATCAACTTTAGTGAAAAATCACTTACTTGGAGCAAACTAAGTGTGTGATAACGTCTCTGTGCATGTAGCTCCTTTCATACATTGCAGCTGAAGGCAGGTTGTCCAAGTAGACACGCTCATATTCCAAAACTGAGAAAAACAAAGCAAAAACATCCAAAAGTTAGCGGGACTCTGGTTAGCATTAATTAGCTTCGTTTAGCAGGAGTCGCACATGAATGAGAATTAGCCAGGTAATTAACTACCAGAAACCGACCTTTCCTTTTCTTGGCTTTTGTGGCTTCGCTTGGCATGGGTCCGACCCATCCATCGTCTTCTTCATTTCCATCTCCACCCTGGTTTTCATCTGCTTTTCGTTTTAATTCCACATTGTTTTCAGACTCCGCCATTGCTGCCGATTTTCAGCACTGTCCTTTCCCAGTTACGGTACTTCCGGCCGGGGCCTCGACTTCTGAATTCTTTCTTACTGGTTTGCAGTTTCGGCCTTAACATCCTGCCATAATTTGTTACAACCAATAAATTATTTTTCTCGTTATTTTA
>NW_019436568.1:0-720 GCF_002814215.2 Seriola lalandi dorsalis
GTGATGTCACGATACTAACAGTATGACTTTGATACGATTCTGGACTAAATATCTTGATACAGACACTCAGTAGATACCACAAACCTGTTCTCATTCACTTACATTTTTAAATCGAATTTGACTGAACAGAAAACTGGAACATGCGTTGAGTAGAGTGCAGGGAGGTGTACTGAGTCATTCGTGTTCAGTCTACTTTAGTGTGCAAGCTAATAATAGTGAGTTTGAGCTTCATCACCATGAAGTGCCAGTGCCTTACAGTTAATGTTATTTATTATCTTCATACTCAAATAAACTTGTACTGTGGATTGTTTCCTTTTGTTTTTGACAATGAATCAGAATATTTAAATAACAGGATGATTGTGATAAAGGTCATAGTGTTAATAAAGCTTTTACATGGTGTGCAGTAATCTGACTCCAGCCATACTTGAGTTTATGTGATTTCTTTGCAACCAGACACCATTTATTAAAGTGTCTAATGAGATCCAGCCTTGTCAAAGGTCTGCACTCTACTGAGCTAGTAATAGAAATTACTATTGACAAAAATGTACATGCAATGATTATCACTACCAATAGTGATTGAGTTTAAATTGATCATTTATAACTAGTTTGTTGATCTGCATACATGTGAACGCCTGATTTTTAGCAGCTTGCAGGTTGTAGTTGAGTTAATGTTACACAACGTTGCGTTTGTCACATTGGTAAGTTAGCTAAAAAGATGAA
>NW_019436569.1:0-743 GCF_002814215.2 Seriola lalandi dorsalis
AAAAACATAATAGTATAGTAAGGCAAAAATGTCATGAAAATGTCATAGTATGTTAAGTCAAAAAATGTCATAAAAACATCACAGTATAGTATGGCAAGAAAATGTCATAGTATAGTAAGGCAAAAAATGTCACAGTATAGTAAGGCACAAAATGTCATAAAAACGTCATAGTATAGTAAGGCATAAAATGTCATAAAAACGTCATAGTATAGTAAGGCAAAAAAAAGTCATAGTATCGTAAGGCAAAAAAAGTCATAAAAAAGTCATAGTATAGGAAGTCAAAAAATGTCATAAAAACATCACAGTATAGTATGGCAAGAAAATGTCATAGTATAGTAAGGCAAAAAATTTCATAAAAACATCACAGTATAGTATGGCAAGAAAATGTCATAGTATAGTAAGGCAAAAAATTTCATAGTATAGTAAGGCAAGAAAAGTCATAAAAACATCATAGTATGTTAAGCCACAAAAAGTCATAAAAATGTCATAGTATAGTATGGCAAGAAAATGTCATAGTATAGTAAGGCACAAAAAGTCATAAAACATCATAGTATAGTATGGCAAAAAATGCCATAACAACATCACAACTTTTTGTGCCTTATCATAGTATGATGTTTTTATGACATTTTTTTTACCTTACTATACTATGAAGTCAACATGTACATTTACCGCTCTCCAAAAATCAACCAACATCTGAGACTTGTTTAAAAAAGAAAAAGACAGAGACAAAGAAAAATTGAAAA
>NW_019436570.1:0-739 GCF_002814215.2 Seriola lalandi dorsalis
GTGACAGGGAGCCGGCATCTACATTACCAAGGCCCTGAAACGGACACACCTAAATGGAATTCAACCATTGTTAATGTTATTGGTTCCACCTGGTGTTTTTAGCTGCTTTTACAAGTCAGAAACCAAACCTAATCAAAAAAATATTTTAAAAATTGCATCTCATCCGTTCACACGGACCACATGTTCACTCTGTGAGCTCAGCTGTACTGTGACTTCCTCTGTCTGGTGTGAACAAACTAAGCAGCTCCACTGCTGTAGCTGTGGCTTAGTGCCCGATGATACTGAGGAACTTGTCGGTCGTTCTCTACACAAAAGCAAAGATCTTTCTCTCCTTTTCTTTTTTTTTAATGAATTTTGTATGAGAAAAGTTAATGTTAGCTGGTTTATAGCACAGATTTTTCCTATGTGACCTGTCTGTATACATATATATATATATATATATACAGACAAATTACAATCTTGTTCCAAATCAAAATAGTTCTGCCTGAAAATATTGTTAGTGGCAACTCAGGAATAACAATTCGGCAGAATATAGCACAACATAAAAGGAAAAATCTTAGACCCATGATGTAATTTTGCCTTTCAGGTTCATGCATCACAGTTGGCATGAACATTATGGAATCACAAACAACAGGTTCAGACAATGCTTTATTTATAATTTGCGACGATTACCTCACAAAATACAATATACAAATATACTATACACAGTTTATATCTGTGTTAAATAGTTTGTAAGAGA
>NW_019436571.1:0-605 GCF_002814215.2 Seriola lalandi dorsalis
GGTGATCAGGAAACACTTCTAATAGAAATAACAAAGAGTCCATAGGAAGGTCCACCACCAGAATTTTTTCCAGGTCTTCTTTGACATTTTTCCAAAAGTTTTGTAATTTCGGGCAGTCCCGAAATATATGAGTATGGTCGCCGACCATACCACAGTTCCTCCAGCATTTGTTGCTGGGATTGTTCTTGGAAACAAAAGTTAGCGGTGTCCTGAAGAACCTAATTTTGACCTTACAGTCAAATTCTTTGTATAGTTGGCTTCCAACCCCCCTTATGGCATCTGGAACATATGTTTTCCCAAGAGTCATCATCTATTATTGCATTCAGCTCCAGTTCCCATTGTTGCTTGATGTGTAGTGTATTGTCTGACATATCCATCATTAATTTTTTTGTAAATGTGGGATATTAGTTTTTTTGTTAAAGAACGGTATTCAAACAGATGTATGCTAGCTATAGCTTTCCATATTTGTAGGTTCCTTTCCTATATTTTCCCAATCTGTATTTTTTGTGACATAATGTCTGACTTGTAAGTATTGTGATGTCACCAGAGGGTGTGTCCTGGGTGGTAAATACATTCCTCTCCGATGGCTGCAGTCATAACAAATC
>NW_019436572.1:0-779 GCF_002814215.2 Seriola lalandi dorsalis
CCATTTTCCTTTTAGAGAGAAGAGAAAACAAGTCCAGACCAGGAGCAAACAAGAGATGAGAAAAGGAAACAGCGCGCAAAGTGAACCATCTCATCAACAAAGATACGTGTACGTTCTCATGATACCATCAGAATTCCTGAGCTGATCAATAGTGATCTCTCATTTAAAGAGATGAATATACAATTATTCTAAGTTATTATCGTAATTTCTTTTACAGGGAAATGATTCTTCTGGTTGTAAAGTTGTTTATTAACTGTTGTCTCCTCTTGTTTGTCATTTGTCTTTTAGAGAGAAGAAGAAACGAGTCCAGACCAGGAGGAGAGGAAACAAGAGATGAGCAAAGGCATCGTTCACTGTGAAGCCTTTCATCTAATAAGTAAATATACTTTTATTTCATGTTATGAATCCCTTTGTCACCATCTGTACTCGAGAGAGAGAGGAAACAAGGAAGAAATGTTACAGACAAGACAAGAGGACTGTGATAAATGTATTTATTATCAGAACTTCTATAGTGATCAAATGTGAGCATTATTTCTTCAGTGTTGCTAACAGCTGATGCTAACTGTTATCTGCTATTTATCTTTTTGAGACAGAAGAGCCAAGATGAGATGAGACAAGGGGAGAAGAGAGAAGACAGCATACACTGAACCATCTTATTGAAAAGGTAAATATACACTTACTTTATGTCATTCATAGAGTGATGCTGGCTTCATCTGCTCATAAGTTTCCTGAAGCTATTGATTATTTCATCCTTGTCTGCCATTTGTCTTGAACAAAGA
>NW_019436573.1:0-607 GCF_002814215.2 Seriola lalandi dorsalis
ACATGCACAGCAGGCGGGGGACTGAGCTTAGTCTGGCCTGTGATAGCTAGCAAGCTAGCTGTGTCGAGGATGAACCGGCATCACTAGAGCAAATCACTGAGGGGAGATTCATTGTCAGTGCTGTTGTGTGAAGCAACTATCTCTCTGAAACATGCCTGGCGCCGAGCTGAACGACATTTAAAAAGCCCACAGAGAGCTGGATGCTGTGGAGACGAGTGTGTGTTTGTGTGTGTTTATGCAAGAGAGCGATACTGAGCCTGGAGCATATCCACTCAACAGTCAAGTGTTTCATTGCTGCTTTTAGCAGAAAGCTGCTGCTCTTAGCAGCACTTTGCGATTGAATGCAGTGTATTCACACCATGTAACCACAGGATCAATATATATATGTGTGTGTGTGTGTGTGTGTTTGAAAGAGGCATCAAAAACAAAATGAATGAATGAGCTGCCATTTTGTTGATGATTGCTTAATGGGTTCTGAGCAGACCACAGAGAGTGGAGTAGAGTAGATAGAGAGAGAGAGAGATGGAGAGAGAGAAAGTCAGAGGGCAGGAGAGACGCTGACGGAGTGAGAGAGTGACAGAGGTAAAGACGTGGAGAGAGAAGAGAC
>NW_019436574.1:0-731 GCF_002814215.2 Seriola lalandi dorsalis
GATCTGAAAATGTATCTGGTGTTTTAGTGTGAAAAGCGAAGCGTTGAGAGGAAACTGTTTATGGTTGTTGTTTCGTGTGAGTTATTTGTTTGTGGAAAGGGTGAAATGACTGGATGGTTTCATGCGGCAGTCGACTCGGTGGTTGTTTTAACCAGTTGTTGTCAGGATTCATGGAGGCAGAGCAGGGAGCTACTCTCTATCAGTGAAGTTAACCTGCTCCCCAATCTGGTGTGTCTAACATCAAACACTGTGCTGTTAGACACACACACAAACACACACACACATACACACACACGCACACAGAGAAACTGCGAGTGAAGTACAACAGCTGGTAACAGACACAGAACAGAACTGAGCTGTCATGCCTACACTACAGAGCTGACACACACGCACACGCACACACACATTTACACAATATTACAACAGCACGTTCAAAAAACTTAAATACACACTTGGATGTACACACACACACACACCCATATTAAATATACTAGTGATGCATCTGTATGTTTTTGCGTGCATTCTCGCACACACACACACACACACACACACACACACACATATTTATAAGTAATCCCGTCTCGATCCACGAGATGAGGGAACGCAGGCTGATATTTTTCATGTGTGTTTCCTTCATCAGAGCTCAGCAGGGCTTCCTTTGGATTCTTATCTGTGACAGATGAAGGAACAACTTCCTGGAGCCCACAGGTCTTGAACTTCCTTTAACTGAG
>NW_019436576.1:0-782 GCF_002814215.2 Seriola lalandi dorsalis
GACCTCACTGGCGACCCTGGATAAACATGGATGTAATTTGAAACTAGTCTGAGTGGCGGAGGCATACAACTGCGAAGCAGTAATTCTAGTTTTTGTTTGGTATTTTTGGGTGTGACAGTAGAACAGACTGGTTTGTCCTGATTCTTGTGTGTCTTATCTCTCAGTCAGTGTTACTGGTTTCCCTCTCAGACTGACTGAAGTCCTGAAGATGAGTGTTTATGTGGAGGAAGAGGAGGACAAACCAGAGTCTCCAGGATCCATCTGTCCGTCGATGAAGAGTGACCGGTCAAATGACAAACCTCCAGACTTCAGTTCTGAACCTGGACCCTCAGACTCACAGTAAGAGACCTGCTACAGACCTGTGAACCTCCAAACTGTCTCTGTAACAGTGTTCAGTGTGTTGAGCTGCTGCAGTCGACGTCACTGGAACAGAAAATAACTTCTTCCTGGTTCTTCTGTCTCATCAGTGTGATGATACTGGCTGCTTGTTTCTTGTGAAATGATCTGATCAAAGATTAGATTTTTGCTGCCGCTGATGAACATGACTGATTTACAGAGGTCAGTAATTAAAGGGAAGTTTTTACAGATTCACATCTTCAGTAGGAACCAATGAGCTCAGAGCTGAGAGCCACAGACAGAGGAGGGAAGAAATGAGAGACGGACGAACACACTGTTGGTTTGTTGTCAAGAACAAAAATGAATGCTCCTATAATGACACACCAGACTGTCTTTACCATCACTGATGTGTCTGCAGATGTAACTGCCACACTGTGTGTTTGTCC
>NW_019436577.1:0-715 GCF_002814215.2 Seriola lalandi dorsalis
CGAGTGGATGTGTGAGTGCGTGAGTGAGTGTGAATGAGTGAGAGAGTGAATGTGCCAAAACAAACATGAATATCGAGCATCCAGCACCAGGATGACTGAAAGTGAATCGGTCATCACGGTGTCAATTCATGTTAAACTGTGAAACGTCTTCACAGTTTAACATGAATGTGAAGCTGGAACATTGTTGTTCGTTTACAAAAGGCCCACACCGTGAACACAACATCCCACCTCCCCTCACCGTCCTGTAGAGTCAGGCGGTACATTTAACCGTGATATTCAGTGCGTCACTCCCTCTCCTGTGATATTACTTTTATACAACAGTTCTACGGACGCCACATTAGTTAAATGACGAACAACAGATTATGATTTGTTTTTGTTTTTTTTGTTTGTTTGTTTGATCATTTTGGCTACGACAACACAAATAGTTCCGACACTGGACTGGCACAGGACCGTTGCTAGCTAGCTAATTTGTGTACACGTTACCTCAGGAGTGCGCTGAAGTATCCAGACTTCTTCCCTTCATCCTCTTCTGGCCACCATACTTCATTTAATCCAAATATTATTTCTGGAAATATTTTCATCTTTGCTAAGTTTTTTTTTTACAATCTAAGACAGATAACGACCGTTAAGGTAACGCTAATTAACGGTTAAAAGAACACCGGTGAAGCGGAGTGATACAATAAGTTAAAAGTCCCAGTGCTGTTGTATGAAGGAA
>NW_019436578.1:0-740 GCF_002814215.2 Seriola lalandi dorsalis
TGTGATGAAAGAAATGTGTTTTATTACTTTAAGACCTGTGGGGATGCGCGCATGCGCAAAGCAGTTGTGACAGGTAACGGTTGTTGATATGCGTTTTGACAAAGCAGTTAACGAGCAGTAAAAAGTTAAGCTCACGACAGCGTCCGAGTTGGTCCTTTATAGTATACAGTAAGACTGAATACCCACAACATTACATGGTGTCAGAAGTGGGATTTGGCCAAGAGTAACGATGCCGCAGTTTACTCCACCGAGCGAGTTTAAGTTTGACTGCCCTGCGGAATGGCCGGAGTGGAAACAGAGATTTTCGCGCTTCAGGTTAGCAACGAAGCTGAACAAAGACGACGAGGAGATTCAAGTAAGCTCGCTGATATACGCGATGGGGAGCGAAGCAGAAAAGATATTCAGCTCATTCGTGTTCACGGCAGAAGACCAGAAAAAGGACTATGAACTCATATTAAAGAAGTTTGATGATTATTTCATCCCTCGACGCAACATCATACATGAAAGAGCATGTTTTTATCAACGGAACCAGCAGGCAGGCGAAACAGCGGAGATGTACATCCGGACACTGTACGAGCTGGCGGAGTACTGTGAGTTTGGGGACAAGCGGGACGAGCATCTCAGAGACCGCTTGGTGGTAGGCATAATAGATAAAGAGCTCTCCCGGCGGTTCCAGCTAATGGCAAACTTGACGTTGGCGCAGGTCATAGAGCAAGTGCGTCAGGCGGAGGAGATAACTA
>NW_019436579.1:0-796 GCF_002814215.2 Seriola lalandi dorsalis
ACCTCAACAGTGACTTGTTGAGATTAGCCCTGAGGTTGTTTAATAAGGTAACCTGACACCTCAAAGTAATTAAAACAATTAAAAAGCTAACCCAGCGGTTTTCATGCTCGGCCAACAGCTTAACTTCAGCCGTTAACTATCTAATTTAACAGTTGTCAAGCTAATTTCAGTGGTTACAGGAGCTGTTTGTAAGTTTTGCTAATGCTACATAGCTAACGTTAGCATTAGCAGCTGTTTACTGACCAGTCTAGAAGAAATGTTGTGTTCAGGATCAAACTTCAGTTTAGTATATGTTAGTATATGTTAGTATATGTTAGTATATATATATATATATGTATTAGTATATGTCAGTATATTTTAGTATATATTAGTATATATAAGTATATATTTGTATTAGTATATGTTAGTATATATTTGTATTAGTATATATTAGTATATATTAGTATATGTCAGTACATGTCACTATATGTCAGTATATTTTAGTATATGTTAGTATATATATATATGTATTAGTATATGTCAGTATATATTTGTATTAGTATATATAAGTATATATTTGTATTAGTATAAATTAGTATATATTAGTATATGTTAGTATATATATATATATATTTGTATTAGTATATGTTAGTATATATTAGTATATGTTAGTATATATATATATGTATTAGTATATGTCAGTATATATTAGTATATATAAGTATATATTTGTATTAGTATATGTTAGTATATGTTAGTATATATTTGTATTAGTATATATTAGTATATATTAGTATATGTCAGTACATGTCACTAT
>NW_019436580.1:0-654 GCF_002814215.2 Seriola lalandi dorsalis
ACAACTTGTGCTTGTGTAACTTGGAGCTTGGTACATCCAATTCCCACTGATGCCATTAATGCTATAAATATCTGCAACCATGACATTTAAAAAAGTGTCTTACTAAATTGCGTCCATCAAATTGTTTGCGAGTTAAAGTAAGGGGAAAACAGGAGAGGCACCTATATCTTAAGTTTATGATAGCTGCTAAAGGTGAGTCTGTGAAACAGAAAGTTACTGGCTTAACTATTTTGTAAATAGCATTTAATTGCCCATGAGCAATGACTGCAAAGACATGTAATCTCCAACAGGTCCGGTGTTTAAACTGATGCATCTAATTTTTGAAGTGCTGTGAAAGGATACAAATCCATGTGAATTTCTCTCTGTTTTTAATGCATCCCCAAAGAAAGTCATGTGCAAAACAATAATCCCATTGTTGATCACAAACAGACTTTTATATAAAATGGGCTTTTATTTGAAAATACAGAAGATTCAAAGGAGTTGTTTTATAATCTGAAAGCCACATAGTGTTGAAAACACGCTTGAGCCTTGTGTAAACTCACCCAGTCAAAGAAACCATTCAGATTAGTCATATGACAGTATGTGTTCACAGCCAGCTGAGTGTACATGTAGCCTCTGATGGCCTACACTTGAACCACCTTGTGATGCTGATGC
>NW_019436581.1:0-831 GCF_002814215.2 Seriola lalandi dorsalis
GTTATAGAGAAAGATCCAGGTTAAATAAAAACTGTTCCATTATCAAATGACCTGATGTGCATTTATCTACATGAATCTTCAGTATTTAGAAGCTTCTACTTCTACTCTACAGTTTTATACTTTAGGAAACACTTGTTTATTTGTTCTCTGGCTGATAATTACATGAAAACATGAATATCACTGTCACGTTTGTCTACCAAATAAGAAACTACAGCCAGCATCCATTAGCTTAGCTTAGCTTAGCATAATGACTTGACACAGGGGAAACAGCTAGCCTGGCTCTGTCCAAAGCCAAAATAATCCAATGTACAACAATAAACAACACCTATAAAGTTCACTAATTAACACATTATATCTTGTTTTTGAAAAAAATCTTGTTTGAATAGTGGTTATGTGCTGGACTGCAGTTTCATATTTAACAGACAGATACTGTATGTGAGTGGTATCAGTCAACACGTTAAGGTTCACACCAGTCATCTGGAACTATTTGTTGTTCCTCATATCAAAATTTTAAAGAAAACTAAGAGCAACTTATTTTGACATTCGGGTGGAAGCAAATAGTCGTGGCAATTTATTGGACTAACATGTTTTTGTTTCATATCTTTTATACTTTGGGTTTTAGTACATGTCTAACACATGAGTATTCTGTATGATTTAAGTAAGTCAGGAGACTTTCTGTATCTTGTGTTCAAGTCTGTGTGTTTTGTACATTTCAAGACAAATTTCATGCTCCTGTTAATCACACAGCAGGGATGGGCCCAGTATTTCAAAACTTTTAATCCAGATCAGAATCCTCCGGATTGGATTAAATCTCAAAATTTGGTATTGTAA
>NW_019436582.1:0-691 GCF_002814215.2 Seriola lalandi dorsalis
TGCGTTACTTTACGCTGCGTTACTTTACGCTGCGTTACTTTACCTTGCGTTACTTTACGCTGCGTTACTTTACGTTGCGTTACTTTACCTTGCGTTACTTTACGCTGCGTTACTTTACGCTGCGTTACTTTACGCTGCGTTACTTTACGCTGCGTTACTTTACCTTGCGTTACTTTACGCTGCGTTACTTTACCTTGCGTTACTTTACCTTGCGTTACTTTACGCTGCGTTACTTTACGTTGCGTTACTTTACGCTGCGTTACTTTACGCTGCGTTACTTTACGCTGCGTTACTTTACACTGCGTTACTTTACCTTGCGTTACTTTACCTTGCGTTACTTTACGCTGCGTTACTTTACGCTGCGTTACTTTACCTTGCGTTACTTTACGTTGTCACGTTAGTTCAAGCAGCACTCTTTAACATGACATGAATTTTCACTGGATTACATCACTTTACTTTATGTCGGGTTAATTTTCCTTTTGTTTCTTTATATTTTCTTACATTATGTTTTTATTACTTTTACATTAGTCGGTGTTGTGAGTTCCTTTATGTTGCTTTTTCTCTGCAGTTATTTAACTTTATTACTGACTTGTTTTTACTGTTACTAGGTGACACTACATTTTATTAATTTACATTGTGTTACTTTAATATTGTCTAACTTTACAGTGTGTTTCTTTCTGTTAATTGTTAA
>NW_019436583.1:0-772 GCF_002814215.2 Seriola lalandi dorsalis
ACCGTAGTTGGCAAATGCAGCCAGTTATTCCCTCATCTACCCTGCACCCTGGCCCCCGCTCACTGCACCACAACAACAGAAATAGTTTTGCATATGCTGGCAATAATTTCTCCTGGCTTTGCAATAGTCTTGATTTCTGTCACAATAGTCTTGTGGTCTTTTGCAATAGTGTGCATTTCTTCACAACAGTCCCAGCAGTTTATATTACAGCCATCAGCTGGAGATACGAGAGAGACACCACTTACAGCCCGAGAGCAAAATGTTACATGAAGACATTTTAGGTAAATTCATACATTCTTGTTGAGCACTTGATTTTTCAGCACCACAAAGACTAACACTGGCTCACACACTGAGACGGAAAGTAAAGTCTCCATTTTTCAGAGGATTATACAGTTAGTTCAGTTGCTGAGTGCAGTTTTCATCTGTCCATGTGTCTTCAGGACTTTGGTTCTCGGCCATTAGAGGCAGTCCGTATGTCACAGGCTTCTACAGAGACTGCCATCACACACTACACTATATAGTCACGCTGAAATACTACGCAGCACCGACACCGTACCCTGCACTCATCTACTGACTCACCTGTGCAGCCTCCTCCTCTTGTCTTTTCTCTAAAGTTTAAAATCACTCTACAACATGTGTGTGTGCATATGTATGAGAGAGAGAGAGAGAGAGAGAGAGAGGCCATGGACACACACACACACACACACACACACACACACACACACACACACACACACATTGAAAACTCAAAATAGACTGGATATCTGGACCT
>NW_019436584.1:0-804 GCF_002814215.2 Seriola lalandi dorsalis
CCTTGTGACCTCTGTGTTGGTGCAGCACTGTATATTGTAAAAAAGTAAAGTCACATGTCATGTGTAAAAAATCATATTTATTCAAAACGCAAGACAGACTACTATAACAATAATGATCTATTGATTAGGAAATGTTTCCTTGTAAAATGTGTTCAATTTTCAAATGGGATTTTGCCAAAAGAAAATGAGAAGACGTTATTAAGCATCATAGATGGATGGTGTGTCTATCTTCCCATCAGCCACTTTGGTGCAGACAGACATATCTCAACAACTATTGAAAAGATTAAATTTTATACCAACAGTCATGGTATCCAGAGGATGACTCCTAATGACTGACATCTGGTGCCAGCAGCAGGTTGACCTTTGAACTGTCGGGTTTACTGTCCTGAAACGTGGTGCAGACATTCATGTTCACCTGAAGCTGAAATGCAGTGACTTTTGTGGGAGAAAATCTTCAGATCTTCACCACATCAGTAAACTCATTATTCAACAAAGCAAAGCTCACTGAAGTCTGATTTAGAATAGATTTATTGTAATTAAAATGCAGAGTATAATAAACCTGAATAATGAACTACAAACAGGAAATCTCACACAATTACACCTTTTTATTCTCCTCTCGTGACTAATTGTGGAGCTTAGTAGTTTGTTATCACTCATTCTTAGGTTACTGACATTTCCTAGAATTTGATGTCATTGATTCTTAGTTATTACAGTAAGTTATTACATTACATGGCTATGATATGTTGCTCTAAGAGCTGTTTAATAGTTTACACCTCAAGTTTCAATACGATTGGATCAGGTTCA
>NW_019436585.1:0-840 GCF_002814215.2 Seriola lalandi dorsalis
ATCATCTGTAATTAGCCAGGAGCCGTTTGTGTTTACTGAAGTCAATTTAGGTCAAGTTCATTTGCAAAGTACTCAATTAACACATCTGGAAGTGTTTAGACAGAATACATAAAAAAACACAACTATTATATAAAAATAATCTTTAGAAAATTAAAATTTTGTTAAATTTTTCTTTTATTTGCCATTTACATCCAGATATTTTACCAGCCTGTCACGAAATCCAGATGGGGGACAAATGAAAGGAAAAACAACAAAGCGTGTTAGCAATGTGATGTTCTACCATGACACACATCACAGTAAAATCTCCTATAGGTGTTTAACCACCCGGAGGACCCCAAAAATCCTACACAAGAAACCCTCTGGAGAATACGCAAACTCCAAACTACCTCTAGAAACGCCCCAGTAACCACCACCTGCTCCGAATGGAGCCTAGAACCTTCTTAATGACTACTAGAAACCATCCATAGCACCTCCTCAATTACCACTTCAGCCTTCTAAACAACCCCTAGAACCTCGTAAAGGACCTGTAGAACCTTCTTATTGACTACTAAAACCTGAACCTCTTCAATGATCCGTTAAGCCTTTTAAACAACCCTTAGAACTACCTTAGAACCTCTGGAGCCTTATTTAGATTCTGTAAATAATGTTCTGACCTGGTGAATGAAATTAAAGTAAAACCCAACATAAAGTGTGTTTGTAAGTCTTGAACCAGGTTTTTCCTTGATTTGCCGCCTGTATGTATTAAAGTTTCTCCTCTGGAGCAAAGTCTTGTATTTCTTGTGTTTCCTGGGCAGCTGGAAAACACCCTGACGTGCCTCCTGTCACATTCTGTTGTGATTT
>NW_019436586.1:0-710 GCF_002814215.2 Seriola lalandi dorsalis
CACACACACACAGTGTCAGCTGTAAACTAGTGAATGATTGAAACCTTTTAGTCTTTATTTTGTTGTTGCTTCGTCCTTGTTCTTCTTCTTCCAACTCCTCAGGTCTTCACTCATTTCCACGGCCTGTTCCTCCCTCCTCTTCCATTCCTCCCTCCCCCTCAGTTCCTCCCTCCCCACCTGAAATCCTGCTCACTCCTGTTCTGCAGCTGCTCCAATCACACATGGAAAGAGAGACAGAGAGAGAGAGAGAGAGAGAGAGAGAGAGAGAGACAGAGGGAGAGACAGAGAGAGAGAGACAGACAGAGAGAGAGAGAGAGACAGAGAGTGAGAGTGAGACAGAGAGAGAGACAGAGAGAGTGAGAGACAGAGGGAGAGACAGAGAGAGTGAGAGAGAGAGAGAGTGAGAGAGAGACAGAGGGAGAGACAGAGAGTGAGAGAGAGACAGAGAGAGTGAGAGACAGAGAGAGTGAGAGAGAGAGAGAGAGTGAGAGAGACAGAGGGAGAGAGAGAGTATTTGTTTTTCAGCTGCTGCTGATTTTTTTATTTCCATTACCAGGACTCTTATTCTGAAGCCAGTTTTTTCAAGACTCTTATTGTGAAGCCAGTGTTTGGTGCGGTGATTGATCTGGTCCATCCTCTCATTGGAGGATGGAGGTGCAGTCATTATCTTCATTAGCAAGTTTTATTTTTCATTAATTAATAACTGTTTG
>NW_019436588.1:0-658 GCF_002814215.2 Seriola lalandi dorsalis
TAGAAGTTATTGACTGTGCTTCTGACATTAAAACTGAACTGGTCGCTGAATTCTTTCCTCAAAAAACTTCTGTAAATCATGAAAAACTGTGTTTCTGAATTATAGGGTTAACTGATACTGTAAATATAATACCAGTGGAGTGGTGAAAAGTAACAGCAAACCAGCATTTAAGGCTTTAAAGCCAGTTTACCAGTTTTGCCATTGGTAAATTATTCAAAATTACCTCAAAGATTAATTAAAAATGACTTTGCGAACTGCAAATATGAATAAAAATTTGTCATTATTAAAATAAAGCTGACCTGGCTACAGATATACTGTGTGCTCAGAACAGATTTTTCTTATATGGGTTGTACAACGATAAAAACAATATAATCAACATTATGCAAACACTTTAAAGGTGTTATAAATAACGATTCTTCTTAGAATCCATTCATTTCAAATGTCAAAGTGAGAATGATGTAATGCATATTATTACATTTCTTTTTTTCTTCTCAGTGTTAATCGTCTCAGTCAACTGTTTGAGTGTCAGACTGGCAAACTATGTGCAGAACTTCTTCACTGCAGCCAAACTTTTCATTATTATTGTCATAGTGGGAGCTGGCATTGTTCTCTTGGCTCAAGGTGGGTTTTCTTATATGAGTGTTTTTGATGTACAACT
>NW_019436589.1:0-628 GCF_002814215.2 Seriola lalandi dorsalis
AAGATGAGTCAGACATGAGTGGCTGAGTCTCTCCGATGTTTCCTCACTAACCATCTTGATACCAGTGTTGGGGAGGTTACTTTTTAAATGTAATAAGTTGTAACCTATTAGTAATTACCCTGTTAGAAAATAAGTAATCTAACTGTTTTAATTACTTCAAGTAATACAACTTATTCAATTTGATTACTTTGCAGATCCATTACTTTAGTCTGTTGGTGCCCTGTAGAAATGCCACAACCTACTGACCTCTCCAAGTTCATATTTCATGAAAACACAATGCTGAATTAAGTTAGTGAGTGTTATTAGACCTCACCTGTCTGACCTGTTGTGTCAAAAGAAGATGTTCCTGTTCGGCCAAAAGATGCAAAGCAACAGAAAATAAAATATATTCGGATTTAACCCCTTTGTGATCACCGACATTTTCATAAGTAACTGCAATTTAATTACAATTTTTTTCCTCAGTAACTGTTACAGATAACAATTCAATTAAATTTGTAATTTAACTATGTAATCCCATTACATGTAACTAGTTACTCCCAAACTCAGCTCGATACGCACTGCTCTTTCACAAACACGAGCAGTGGTGGTGGGTGAGGCTCGATCCATATCTCCTCAATGAGGAATTAAG
>NW_019436590.1:0-764 GCF_002814215.2 Seriola lalandi dorsalis
CAGCAGAACCAGGGTCTTATATTACGGCTGTGTAAAGCTGAGAGTTGAGGGGACAAGGACAAATGGAGTGAAAGTGATATAAATATTAATATGAAGGAATTCATTCAGTATTTGTATGAATCTGTGCCTCCTCATCAGCAGCCTGTAACTCCAGGTACTACTGCTGCCACACTTCCTCACTGTGGGGCCCAGTACCCTCACTCGCAGTCTTGAGTACTGGCGCGTTCATGTGCCGCCAAGTGTGTCCTTGTCAGAAAAATACCACCAATACACACAGTACACGTAGCCCACACTTTACACAACCAGAGCTCAGTATGTCTCACCACACTTCTCCAGCTGTTGGTGCTGATGTTTTCAGACCAACAACAACAACAGACATGAATTCATACCCAAACAGTAACAACACACATGGTTATGTAATATCAAATATTCAATTCACTTTGCTTCTATCGCAACAAATCACAACATACATGATAATATAATAGAGAGGAACCCAGCAGTTCCACAATCTGCAGCACTTGGCAACAGTGGAGGGAAAAAAAGCAGATCTGGATCCTGCAGGTCTGGAGATACCTGCTTTTGTGAAATGTTGATGTGTTTTGACACGTAAATTTGTTTGCACAAACTGTTAATTAGGGTGGAACAGTGGCGCACGGGTTCAAACCTGCTGGCCTCTCTGTGTGTTCTCTCATGGTGCTCCATCTCCCTCCCACAGTCAAACACATGCAGGTTAATTGACGACTAATGGATGTGAATGTGAGTGT
>NW_019436591.1:0-624 GCF_002814215.2 Seriola lalandi dorsalis
GTGTTCCTGATGAGTTGGCGGGTGGTGTCCTGGGGGATCTCCTCCCAGACCATCACTGACCCACCGCCAAACCAGTCATGCTGGATGATGTTAGAAGCAGCATAACGTTTATCACGGCATCTCCAGACTCTTTCACACCTGTCGCATGTGCTCAGTGTGAACCTGCTCGAATCTGTGAAGAGAATAGGGCACCAATGGCGGACCTGCCACTTCTGGTGTTCTCTGGTGAATTCCAGTCGAGAGGTCCCACTAGAGGATGTTGGGTCCTCATGCCACCCTCATGGAGTCTGTTTCTGACAGTTTGGTCAGAAACATGCACACCAGTAGCCTGCTGGAGGTCATGTTGTAGGGCTCTGGCAGTGCTCCTCCTGTTCCTCCTCTCACAAAGGAGTAGGTACCGGTCCTGCTGCTGGGTTGATGCCCTTCTCCGGCCCTGTCCAGATCTCCTCGTGTAACGGCCGGTCTCCTGGTATCTCCTCCATGCTCTTGAGACTGTGCTGGGAGACACAGCAAACCTTCTTGCGACTGCACATATGGATGTGCCATCCTGGAGGAGCTGGACTACCTGTGCAACCTGATTGGGCTGCAGGTACCGCCTCATGCTACCAGTTGTGACAAAGACAC
>NW_019436592.1:0-768 GCF_002814215.2 Seriola lalandi dorsalis
ATCTGATCACCAGTGGTCAGCTCTAAATTCAGGTGTGAACACACCCGAGACACATTGTGGATGCACTTGAAATTCAATGACTCAGACCACATTCAGAGGTTGTATGGGCCACATGTGGCACTCATACTCACTCACACACACACAAACACATCGACAACAAACCTGTCTGTCTGATTGGCTAAAAACAACAACACATACTTGTTTATTTACATATAAAGCAGGAAGTTTGATCCGATCACAAGACACATTTTAAATCCAGGTGTGAACTGACGCACTTACAGCTGAGCACTGGTGATCAGATCACTGAAGATGATGTTAACGCAGGTCTGAACAGGACCTCAGTTATTGATATCTATCTTTCTATGTATTCTAATCATATCTCTGACTGTACAGTAGGTCATCATTGGCTGGCCATCATCTGTTAAATAATCTACTGTACAAGAGTTCATGTAGCTGTGTAAAGCTTGGCATTAGCACTTCAGGCCTGTGTTGTTCTGGTGCTTCAGTTAATGTAACACTTTGTTTAGAACTAATATTGTCTGTAACACTGTATTGCATCATGCACACAGTATGTCTGTTGGTCTTATAATGATTTGTTAGAGTCCTCCAGGCTTATTTTAGACTTACAGGTGTAAATTAAGTCTTGGCTTCACTGCTGATCTCAATATCATTTTGCTGCTGCCTCAAACTTATCAGTTTGAGGCAAGCAAGTTTGCCAGTTCATAGCAGGTCAACAGTGTCAAAATATTATGTTAACAAGGCACTATG
>NW_019436594.1:0-711 GCF_002814215.2 Seriola lalandi dorsalis
CACACACACACACACACACACACACACACATTAGCATACACAGAAACATGCAAGCAAACGCTGATTTGCATAAAATCAGAGATACATGTTCACCCAACGTCAGTCGTGCAACAACAGGGACGTTCACAAAAGCACCTTTGACACTCGTATACTCACACACCTTTATGCAACAAAGAGCCACCCACATGCAGATACACACATGAACGTACACTCACAGTGCATGGAAAACTGCATCTCTATTTCTATTCTATTTTGAGTTCTCCTCTTGGATTGAATAACTGATCTCCTTTTATTTAAAGCTGTCTATGAATAGTGTTACCATCTGACACCAGCGTACAGCTAGAAATCATTCCTGAGCTAATGTAGCGGAAGATGTTACCACATCTGTTCTTGCACATTAAGGGGCGGAGAGGCGGACAGAAAGACAAGAGAGTGAGAGAGAGAGAGAGAGAGAGAGAGGCAGGGAAGGAGTGAGAGATTGCAGAGCTTTAAGTGGAACTCCAACAACGCTTCTCGTCTTTCTTTCTTCTACTTCCACATATCATATTTGTTCCTCCTCCCTCGTTCTCTGTGTTTTCGTCTCTTTGTTTATTCATGTTCTCCCCTCCCTGTTGGTCGTCCTCCCTTAGTCTCTCAGCTTCTCTACAGCCACTGTATTTGATATGATTATCTCTCAGGTACAGAGTGGTCTAAAGCAGTGACACAAATCTC
>NW_019436595.1:0-775 GCF_002814215.2 Seriola lalandi dorsalis
CATCTAAATCATCTGAATAGCTGCGTCCTGCTTTTCTCCAACTCCTCATATCCAGCTACTAAAAAGACATTTAAATTATAAGATCTGAATCTCTATATAGGAAGTATAACACAAAACAAGACTATTGCTACGTATAAATACACTTTTTAGGTTACTTTCTTTCCCATATTCTTGTGTGGCTGACCGACTAATAAATATAGATATAAATATAATAAAAATAGAACCAATATTGTGAGGTGCACCTTCATGTGTGTAAAACAAATGCGTTACACATGTAAGAAGGATGCATATATATGAATATATTGCCCACCAAAGAGAAGAGTGGTTACATAGATTACATATAAAGCAATGTTACATGTAAACATGTAAAGTTACCGGCTAGCTGTTGTTGCTTACACCCACAGCGTTATCTCATTCTAGCTTTGGATAATACATTAAACGTATGTTGGTCTATGTTGAAACAGCAAAACACAGCTGCCTAGTTGGTAAAATGCCCCTTCCCAAAATAAAACAAACAACATAATTACCTGTATACATAATATAATAAATAATAATAAATACAGCCACTGTCGCGTGTCGCAATGCCAATCTTGAGTCTTGTTAGGCTTCGTGCATCGTCTAATTTATTTTTGGTTGTAGCGTTCTCTACAAACGTCTTCCTTTTGCGCATTCTAACTGCTGCTGAAGCCACAGCCTTAGGTGGAACTGGATGTGCTTTCTCTGCCATTGAGCTTCTTCTTTTCCAAGATACTCTGATCATACGCAATAGTAAGCA
>NW_019436597.1:0-784 GCF_002814215.2 Seriola lalandi dorsalis
CCCCCCCCCCCAGTATCTTTACGTCCCCGGAGCAGCCGTCCACGCCGGCTCACGGCGTCCCCTCAGCTCTCAACACCGGCGGCTCGCTGCCCGACTTGTCCAGCCTCCACTTCCCCTCCCCGCTGCCCACGCCGCTGGACCAGGACGAGCCCGGCTACCCCGGATCCTCCTCTCTGAGTGGGGGCAGCAGCACCGGGAACTTGGCCTCCACCCTCACGCAGCTGGGCATCAACGCCGCCAACGCAACGGGAGGCAACGGCAACTTCCATCACCACACGCCAGGTCGGTACAGAGTGTGTGTGTGTGCGCGTGTGTGTTGATTTATTGTTGGGCTGAGTCTAGGTCTGATTTGTGTGTCTCCACTGATCAGACTGAGGTGGGCCAAGTCCGGTTTCAGTCCGGTTCAGTCCGGTTGGGGTTTAAAGATGATAGATTCCTTTGAGAGTCTGTCGTCCGTCTGTCTCGTCCTGGTGAACACGGTCTCACTGGAAGTTCTGGAGGGATTTTTATCACATGTGGCACAAACACTCCCTTGAACTGGAGGATGAACTGATCGGGAGGTCAAAGGTCAACTCAAATCTCAGAAACATTTAAAGTAAAACTTTCCTCAGATTTGGCAGAAACACTCACTTCAACTCAAAGATGAACTGAGTATATTTTTGTGGTAAAAAAAACAAAACAATCTTTATTATTTGCTCATCTTTGCAGTTTTCTTTAACAAAAACATCTTTTCCACTTGAAGTTATTGTTGAATCCATTTGAATGTATTTATTTCAGACAGAGC
>NW_019436598.1:0-789 GCF_002814215.2 Seriola lalandi dorsalis
TTTGTTCTGAATGAATAATAGGTAACCACTAAAGCACCCAATGTCTTTGAGATAATATGTGACATATAACAGCCGGCCTGGTTTCACTGTTCTCAGACCTGTAAGATGCGTCCTCATAACCATGATAAATTAGGCAGGCGAAGTATTTTATTATTTAGGCTGCGGTGAGAATGTAAAATAATCATAAGACACTAAACCTCTACATGGAAAACAACTGGGGCAGAGGTAATAATAACTGTGATAGGGAAATCTGCGTAATATTAATCCATCTGTCCGTCCGTACATCTTTTTTCTACTAGTATCCTGTGCAGGGAGATGGATGTGGAATTGATCAGTCTTACAATAATCAAATGTACTAGCACATATGAGACTACGTCTAATATTTTAACCAAAAAAGGTTGGCGCTCTGATAAAACTGTGGTATTATATCTGCAAATGCAGCAGCTAGATTGGTGGAAAGTAACAACGTGGAGGTACTTCTACTTTACCTGACTATAACAATTTTCTTCTACATTATATATCTATTCCACTACATTAATGATAGTTAGTAGTTAATTTTTACATGCAAAATATGACCAGTTTAACACATATGTTGCATTATTATTAAAGCTGCACAATTAATCGAAATATTATCAAAATTTGTATCACAATTTGTAATAGAATTATTTATAGTGTGGTATTGCTACTTTAACTTAGTTATATAAGTTATGCTTATGTTTACATTATGTTTACATTCTTCAAGCTCTAAGATAAATGTGTCATGCACATTTGTAAAGCCAATTTATATTT
>NW_019436599.1:0-464 GCF_002814215.2 Seriola lalandi dorsalis
TGCTTCCTATCTTATCTCCTTTAGCCTAGGAAACACTGGACCTTCCTTTATGAAAGGGAAGGAGAAAATGCTGCCCCACAATTCCTTGCTGCAACAACATTTAAAGTGATGCACGGTTGTAGTTTCACCAAAGCAGAGACACGTAAATGTAGAAACAACAGAGAAACGTCATCATCATAACAAAATACTACATTAATGTTGTTTCACTAAATCCCCTCCCATCGTGTGAATTTTCTCTACTTAAGAAATGTATAAAATGTCAAAAGCTCCTATGCCAGTAAACTATAAACTTGTCTGAATATAATTTATTCTGGTCTCTTGCTCAGTTCCTAATTTCTATTTAATTATTATTTCAATGGCTCAACTTTCTCTATTTGTATATTTCTTTCATTTATCTTTTTTAAACATTTCAATCCTGTTTGTTTTGTGTTAGTGGTTAGGAAAGGGGGATTTATCGTCCAAGT
>NW_019436600.1:0-713 GCF_002814215.2 Seriola lalandi dorsalis
AAGTAGTAAGTAGTAATAACAAGTGTAAAGAGGGAGCGCTGGTAGTGAAAGCAGCCTGGCTTTTAATGGTGCAGTTGTCAGAATGTGAACAAATACATTATAAACTAAAAACACAAAGATGTAGAAAGTTTGTTAGCTTGGTTTTCTATTCTATCATTCGGCAAGGTTCATTCTATATAATTGCACTAGTCTCCACCAGATTTGTTCAGCTGGGCAAGAAAAAGATTGTTACTTCATAATCCAGTATTAAAGTCTGACACCTTGGTAAGACAGTGAGGAAACTGAAGAGCTAACGTTAGAGACCGTCTCAAAAGTGTATGCAGAATGGAAAAGACAGTATTTCAGGTTTTTGTCAAGATTTTCTTTGTATATTTTGATTTTGTTTCTGTATTTTGTATTGAGCCCCTTGTAGCCTACAGACCCTCCAGCTTTAAAACATCTATAACCAATATATTGTAATACTATTTATTTTTTTGAAGCAGGTCACAGACAGATTTTTCCCTTCAGTTCTATGGAGCATTTTAGATTTCTTTCACCAACTTTACTGTTTCGGTTCAGTCTCACCAGTCTCACTAGCAGCAATAGTAAGCAACAGTGGTTAGCAACAGCAGTGTACAAAGTCAGCAGCAACAGTTAGCAACAGCAGTGTACAAAGTTAGCAATAGCAGGTCCCAACAGTAGTGTAGAAAGTTAGCAATAGCAGTTAGCAACAG
>NW_019436601.1:0-705 GCF_002814215.2 Seriola lalandi dorsalis
TGAGAGAGAGAGAGAGGAAGAGAGAGAGAGAGATTGTTTGTGTGTACTGAATGTATTTGTATGTGGACAGATAATCAGGACCCGTCCTTGAACAGTCTGTCAGTGATGAACGCTGCTGACCTCAGGAGCAACATGGACTCCAGCTCTCGCTCCCAGCAGAGCAGCCAGGGATGGATCAACACCTACCCGCTGTCCAGTGGCATGTCCACCACGTCCAAGAAATCAGGTCCAGCCTTTTCTCAATACAGACGATTCTTAATTTGATTTTGGAAAGTTGAACCTGGAAACTTCACAAATGACGCTCAGCTTGCAGCTGGGCTCGGGTGGTTTTACTTTTAAAGTCACTGTAAACGATCTCAACTCAAAGGTTCAGTTTAAGCTGCGATATTTTTCTGGAGCTATTGAACAAATTAGCAAATTTTTATTTGACGTGGGTTTCCGGCACATAACTTTTGTGTCTTAAAACTTCAGCTGACAGTTGTTTTAACTTTCTTTTACCTTTTCTCCACGTAGGCACGTCCAAGAAGAGCAACAGAGGGACGCAGCTTCACAAATACTACATGAAGCGCAGGACTCTGCTGCTGGCCTTACTGGTGAGTTTCTGAGAACGTCGTCGTCTGGTTCTGAATCCGACTCCCGACGCCTGATCGTCACCATTCTCCTCTCTCTCTCTCTCTCTCTCTCTCTCTCTCTCTCTCTCTCTCT
>NW_019436602.1:0-756 GCF_002814215.2 Seriola lalandi dorsalis
TCATATTATAGTATGGCATAAAACGTCATAGTATAGTATGGCATAAATTGTCAAAAAATGTCATAGTATAGTAAGGCATAAAAAGTCATGGTATAGTAAGGCATGAAAACGTCAGAAAACGTCATAGTATAGTAAGGCATGAAAATGTCAAAAAATGTCATAGTATAGTAAGACATAAAAATATGATAAAAACGTCATAGTATAGTATGGCATAAAACGTCAAAAAACTTCATAGTATAGTAAGGCACAAAAATGTCAAAAAATGTCATAGTATAGTAAGGCATAAAATGTAAAAAAAAAAAAAAAAGTAATAGTATAGTAAGGCATGAGAACGTCAGAAAACGTCATCGTTTAGTAAGGCATAAAAAGTCATAGTATAGTATGACATAAAATGTAAAAAAAAAAGTTTCATAGTATAGTAAGGCATAAAATGTCAAAAAACGTCATTGTATAGTAAGGCATAAAAGGCATAAAACGTCAGAAACGTCATAGTATAGTAAGGCATAAAACATCATGCTATAGTAAGGCTTAAAAAGGTCAAAAATGTTTCTTAGATTCTTAAAGTAAATGTGACTGTCCTGTTGAGTCTAAACTGCTGAGTCGCTCTCAGTTTCTACAGAGGCAGAGGATTTTGGGGATTTACAGAAACATGTTGAGGACCATACGGCAGGTACCAGACGAGACGGACAGGAAGTACCTCAGAGACTGGGCGAGGGATGAGTTCAAGAGGAATAAGAGCGCCACAGACCAGGTAAA
>NW_019436603.1:0-580 GCF_002814215.2 Seriola lalandi dorsalis
GTAAGGCATAAAAACGTCTAAGAACATCATAGTATAGTAAGGCATAAAATGGTCAAAAACATCATAGTATAGTAAGGCATAGAAAGGTAAAAAAACATAGTATATTAAGGCATAAAATGTCATAGTATAGTAAGGCATAAAATGTCATAGTATAGTGAGACATAGAATGTCATAGTATAGTAAGGCATAAAAAGGTCTAAAAACATCATAGTATAGTAAGGCATGAAAAGGTAAAAAAATCGTCATAGTATAGTAAGGCATGAAAAGGTAAAAGAATCGTCATAGTATAGTAAGGCGTAAAATGTCCTAGTATAGTAAGGCGTAAAATGGTTAAAAATAGTAATAGTATAGTAAGGCGTAAAATGTCATAGTATAGTAAGGCATAAAAATGTCAAAAAATGTCATAGTATAGTAGGCATAAAGAGGTCAAAAAACATCATAGTATAGTAAGGCATAAAATGGTCAAAAACATCATAGTATAGTAAGGCATAGAAAGGTAGAAAAAACATTATAGTATATTAAGGCATAAAATGTCATAGTATAGTAAGGCATAAAAACGTCTTAGTACAGTGAATCATAA
>NW_019436604.1:0-749 GCF_002814215.2 Seriola lalandi dorsalis
GTGTGTGTGTGTGTGTGTGTGTGAGTGATTATTACCATTATGCCATTTATCTTTTTAACTAGTAGTAAGCAAAGATTGTGGATTCTAAGAGAAGTTACAAGGCCCCAAACACAAACAGGATATTTGATCGATAGAAAAATAAAAACTGACACATTTTTAGAAAAAGTTTTGAAATTGACCAACAATCTATGTCACTGATGTCAAATAACGAACAGTTTATTGTACAGCATCTAAAAGTCAATGTCTAATAATAATATGAAAATTGAAGAATAGGAAACCTCTGTGTGTTTTTCTACTTTGATCATAGATACATAGATACCAGTCCTCTGTGAACTGATATCTCAGAGATCATTTATATCAATTTTTATTGCAATTTCTTGCTTCTACTGTTTCACTTTTTTTCCTTCCAGTCAGTTTTTCAAGCGAATAATTATTTGATAACTATCACTTTTTACATTATTAAATTTTTTTCAAATCTTCATGTATCACAGAAATCTGGTGTACAAAAGGGGGGACAGCTGTAGGATTAAAAAAAGGATGTGTGTGTGTGTGTTTGCCTGTCTGTGTCTGTGTGTGTTTGGGTCTGGATGTTAATTCCAGTTTGAGAAGTTGCGTACGATAACGACACGCTCCAACTCTGTGAAGCAGGGGAAAGACGAGCATTTCCCCGTCTACATGGACAACAAGGAGGACATCCTCTGGTGTACCGAGATGGAAAGGTACAGTGGTTTGTTTGTGTGTGTGTGTGT
>NW_019436605.1:0-682 GCF_002814215.2 Seriola lalandi dorsalis
TTCAGCTGTCCAGTGTTAGTGAATCTGTGTCCAGTGCAGCCTCAGGTTTCTGGTCTTGGTGAGAGGAAGTGGAACCTGACATGGTCTTTTGTTGTTGTAGTCCATTTACTGAGCTTTTGCTCACTGCATGTTGTTTTTGGCTCCATTCTGAGTAAAAACTCTAGAGACTGTCGTGTGTGAAAATCTCAGGAGATCAGTAGTTTGAGAAACACTCAAACCAATGTCTGACACCAACAATCATGTCACAGTCAAAGTCATTTTTCCTCTTTCTGCTGTTTGATGTGAACATTAACTGAAGCTCCTCGCCTGGATCTGCAAGATTTTATGCGATTTACTGCTGCTACATGATTGGCTGACTGGATTATTGCATGAATAAGCAGGTGTTCCTAAGGTTTGTGAGTGTACATTTTGACGGAAATGTAATTGCGACTGGATTATGTTTGGTTGATTATGTTGAATGGGATTTCTAGAAGACTGGGTTGAGCTGACCCAGGCACCAGAAACCTTAGCGTATCCTCTGTTTTCCATATTTCAATGCATATAAGTATCACACCTTTAGTAATCCATATTGAAAGGAGTAGTTTGGCATTTTGGCAGATATACTCATTGCATTCTTGTCAGGAGTTAAATGAGAAAACAGTTACCACTCATGGTTAACTTAGTTTAGCAGGACTGCTGGGAA
>NW_019436607.1:0-759 GCF_002814215.2 Seriola lalandi dorsalis
AGGACAGAATTTCTTCTCCATTTCAGACAATTTTGTGTGATTTCATCCTGATACTGACATAAATTCTGAATGTATTAAATGGTTCTTCATGTCACATGTTAATTATTTTCGACAGTTAAAGATTTTACACAAGTTAAATGAACTTTATATGAAATGAAAATAATTATTATATATGTTCTTGCATGATATCATACACTAAATAAACTGTACAAGAGCGCACAATATGGCAGATGTAGGGTTGATCCAAATTCCTTCTTGTAGAGGGCATTGCTTAACAGTATTGAAATAGAAGGTTAACTTTATTATAATGTATAATAGATTTATTCCCTAAACACAAGAGAGAGAGAGATGACACTAATAAACAAAAGTTAATAAACAGAATTTATGTTAGAGACAGATTTTTATGTATAAATACAGTTTCTGGCCAATTCTTACTTTGTCTCATGTTATCCAGATCTAAAGTAAATGTTGAACAAAGAGCAGCTTGCTGGATATAAGACACCTTCCAAAACCAGGTTGTATGAGGTATCAGTCTTTTAAATTGTCCCCTCTGACCTAGAAAAAACGACTGATTAATTACATTTAAATAAATTAATAAATTAAAAAGCTCATTGTGCTGTAGGTTCAGTCCCCAAACAGATTAACTAAACTTCCCACATATTTTTTTATACGTATTCAAGTAAAGTTTAAGATTACACCAAAATGTTTTCACCGGTTAATATTTTATACACTTTTAATTGATAATCTTTAAAAAAAAAA
>NW_019436608.1:0-605 GCF_002814215.2 Seriola lalandi dorsalis
CCTCAGAGTTTTTCTTTCCATTTGTGTGACCTATTAGAAAAACAAAACAAAAAAATAAAAAAATAAAATGTGTGAAAACAACCCTGAGAGGTGTGAATGTAATCTGAATTAATGAGGCTATATCATATGAGGGGAACCGTCTGGAGTGACTGCGGGTAAATTAACATCATTTGGATAATTAAAGCAACTTACTTTGACATTTACCACACGTTTTTCAGATTCACATTAAACTATAACAACCAGTAAGCCTAGCTTCTCTGATTGTATATGTAACCCAGGTACAACAAAGGGTTAACTGTTAATAATGTGTTATTGTAATGTTACTGTTTATTCAGAATGATTGTAGAAATAATCAGCCACTCAGAATGCATAGTTCACTAAGTCCCGCCCATAGCTGAACATAATTGACAGGTCACTATGCACCTGCGTAATCGGGTCGCGTGTGTGAGACAGAGAGACATGTAATGGCGGAGGAGAGAAACAAAACGGATGAGTAACATTGAAAAAAAAGTTATTATTAGTTAAGCTTAAAACCGCTACAAGCTTACAAAACAACACAGAAGACAGCGGAAGTATTAGCGAGCGGGAGTTGGAAAGCCCCGTTT
>NW_019436609.1:0-666 GCF_002814215.2 Seriola lalandi dorsalis
CACACACTGATTGCACACACCGTGGAGGAGGAGGAGATAGAGAGCCGTCACAAGCACAAGCAGAAAAATAAACAAATGACCAAGACTCACAACAATGTGCTGTGATTGGTGCATTCCTAGTGAGCGTTTGAGGGTTCACCTGCAGCAATAGTGTCGCAGCCATTTTGCATATTTTGCCTTATTAGTATATCTGTGCATTTTCTGATTTGAATTATGCCTCTCTTATGTTTGAAGGTTGTTTTTGTTGTTAAAAAAAAAAAAAAAATCATGATAAATAATATGAACTGATACCTGCTAGGCTGAGGTGATTTATGGGTGTGGTTTAATTGAGCCAATAGGTGAACAGGTGTTCACGAGAACGGAAGGGCAAACAATTTTCAACTTCCCAGCTTTGAAATATAGTGACTAGTCGACCTACGAATATCTTTTGTCTGTTTTTTTTCTTTTCTCAAGTTTATGAGTATCTTGTTTTCTTTTTTCCCCATGAAAAAATATTGAATTGTGACAGTAAGGAGAGAATGCTTGTTGATATTCTGACCGTTCCTACACATAATATACCTCGAAAAACTCAGTGTTCAGACAGGCTACTTGTTGCTCAGTCCCAAACTGTTGTATTTTGTAATCTGGATTATTGTACCCCAGCCAAACTACACACTTGCCCCCCCC
>NW_019436610.1:0-741 GCF_002814215.2 Seriola lalandi dorsalis
CATCCCTATCAGGAGTTAGTCCCCATGTATGGATGAAAAAAAAACCATACACATATTTATGGTGTTGAGATCTACGACTTTCTACAGTTTAGTGCAGATAATAACTGGATCTGACAGACGTGTAGGATTGCTTGGCCTCGGCTGAAGTGCGCACCGATGTATTTGTACCTTTGACCTCTGTCTCCTGACTGTCGTAGGCTCACGGCTCTCCTGTGAAGCGTTCACACCGCGACAGGAGGAGGTTGAATAAAAGTGGACGGTGCGACACAGCCTCTGAGTTACACACCGGCAGAGTTCAGCACTGTGACCTTTGGGTGACGGGACTGTTTCTGTAACCACCGGACACCCTGCCGCCGCCGGAGTGTGTAATGTGGTAATGCAGCAAATGTGTTTGGACAGCAGTGCGTTTGAGTATTCTGTGTGTGTGTGTGTGTGTGTGTGTGTGTGTGTGTGTGTGTGTGTGTGAGACCCACCTTGCTCTTGCTGTCAGGGCTTGGCAGGGTCTTGCTGCCGTTGCCGTTGCCTTTCCCTCCCTTCTCCTCTTTCTTCTCAGCCAGTTTCTTCTCCTCCTCCTTCTTCTCGTCTTTGTCGGTCTTCTCCGGCTTGTCCACCTTCTCCGCCTTCTCGTTGGCCTTGTTGTTTTTCTCCGCGTTCATCTTCTCCATCTTGTCCTCGTCTTTGAGGATCTTCTCGGACTTGTGGTTCTTGTCTGACCCGTTGTCTTTCTTCTGCTGCTCCTCT
>NW_019436611.1:0-603 GCF_002814215.2 Seriola lalandi dorsalis
GAAGATGGTTAGAGGAGGAAACATCAGAGAGGCTCAGCCTCATGTTTGAGCCTCAGTCAGACCCAGACTCAGAGGAGGAGTCTGTTGAGACCAGAACCAGAGAATAGCAGACGGATCAGAACGGTTAGCGTAGTTAACATCTTTTATTTGTTTATGTTGTTTGTGAGCTTGTAACTGGCAGTGGCTGACACAGTGTTTGTGTTTGTGCTAATGTTAACTCTCTCTCTCTGTACTGACAAGGTTTCAGGTTCATTTAACCCCGCCCCCCGTCCCCAGAAGTTGACAGGATTGGTTCCTTAGGTTTATGACATATGAAACCCTGGCTGTCTGAATCTGTTGTTATGAGACTGTCATTGGTTCACTGCAGTTCAAGGTGGAAACACTCAGTCATGTTGTTGACTGATTATTTCACTCATCATATGTTTTATATAGTATTATATAAAAAACACCATATGGATGTTAACAAGGTTAAAAACTTGATTTTCTCTAAATTATCACTACAAGAGTTTAACAAGTGTGTCGAAATAAAGTTTGAAGTAAAGCTGGTGGTCATTACATAAAGCTGTATTATTGTTACATCATTCAGAGGAGCCACATGTTTGT
>NW_019436612.1:0-959 GCF_002814215.2 Seriola lalandi dorsalis
ACATGTATGATAATAAACACACTACATGTACATCCCTATGCTTTTTATATTTAACCTAAGGGGCCCCTCCACATACTGACGTGTATGGAAGGGGTGTCCACATACTTTTGCCCATAATGGTTTTTCCAGTCTTTATTGTAATAATTAAGTTTTTCTGTTTTGTTACAGAAAATGAAATCAGTCTTCTAACTTTAACTGATGCTGTTTCCATTAAAGTAAATATCAGATATAAAATATTAGAATGTAAGAGATGCAAGTGGATGAAGGTCATAATTTATTTCCACGTTCAACAGTCACAGAGCAACATGTGATTCATGTGCAGTGTCCTCGGTGTCCTCGGTGTCCTCGGTGTCCTCAGTGTGGTCAGTGTCCTCGGTGTCCTCAGTGTGGTCAGTGTGGTCGGTGTCCTCAGTGTGGTCAGTGTCCTCAGTGTGGTCAGAGTCCTCAGTGTGGTCAGAGTCCTCAGTGTCCTCAGTGTCCTCAGTGTGGTCAGAGTCCTCAGTGTCCTCAGTGTGGTCAGTGTCCTCGGTGTGCTCAGTGTCCTCAGTGTGGTCAGAGTCCTCAGTGTCCTCGGTGTGGTCAGAGTCCTCAGTGTCCTCGGTGTCCTCGGTGTCCTCGGTGTGGTCAGTGTCCTCAGTGTGGTCAGAGTCCTCAGAGTCCTCAGTGTGGTCAGAGTCCTCAGTGTCCTCAGTGTCCTCGGTGTGGTCAGAGTCCTCAGTGTCCTCAGTGTCCTCAGTGTGGTCAGAGTCCTCAGTGTCCTCAGTGTGGTCAGTGTCCTCAGTGTGGTCAGAGTCCTCGGTGTCCTCAGTGTGGTCAGAGTCCTCAGAGTCCTCAGTGTCCTCGGTGTGGTCAGAGTCCTCAGTGTGGTCAGAGTCCTCAGTGTCCTCAGTGTGGTCAGTGTCCTCAGTGTGGTCAGAGTCCTCAGTGTGGTCAGAGTCCTCAGTGTGGTCAGTGTCCTC
>NW_019436613.1:0-765 GCF_002814215.2 Seriola lalandi dorsalis
CTCGCCACAACAACTCTACTGCAGACCTATGGATCTGTGTGTGTGTGTGTGTGTGTGTGTGTGTGTGTGTGTGAAACAAAGACTGAGAGACTGAGCTTTACTGTACTCTGTGAACCAGAGTACAGTAAAGTTTCTGTCTGATATCAAAATAGATTTAGTTATAAATAAAGTTTATTATTAAATAAAAACTTTAGATGTAGATCATGCAATATGACTGAAAGCTCCAGAACAGAACATCAAGAACGTGGGTAAGAGAAAAAACGCAGCAACAACACCACTCTATTGTCTTTACTCTCACTTGTGCTGTATCACTCCGCCGACCTGAATAGTTCCTGACCAAGCGGCAACATTTGAGGTGTAAAAATGCAGTTCCTCTAACGGCCACTAGAGTCTGGCTCCAGCAGTGAGTCAGTCCCCATAGACTCCCATGTTAAAATGTCCAACTTTACAGCAGAAATAAACATGTTTACAGCCTGGTACAGAAACTGTTTTGGTCTCTAGAGATAATTTCCTCCTTCATGACACCTGTTTATATAACGCACCTGTTTATATAACGCACCTGTTTATATAACTCACCTGTTTATATAACGCACCTGTTTATATAACTCACCTGTTTATATAACTCACCTGTTTATATAACTCACCTGTTTATATAACGCACCTGTTTATATAACTCACCTGTTTATATAACTCACCTGTTTATATAACTCACCTGTTTATATAACGCACCTGTTTATATAACTCACCTGTTTATATAACTCACCT
>NW_019436614.1:0-767 GCF_002814215.2 Seriola lalandi dorsalis
TTAGTGGGGAAAGCCCAGGAGGTCTGTGCCAGTCTGTCTATTCAAGATAGTCTTGACTACAAAATCTTGAAAGAGACTGTGTTGCAGGCTTATAAGCTGGACCCCGAAGTATACCGTCAAAAATTTAAAAACAGTGAAAAAACTGCCAACCAGACTTAGGTTGAGTTTTTGCGTGACAAGAGCGTTTTGTTTGACAGAATTGTTTATTTGAATGAACAAAAAGAATTGTCTGTGACAAAAGCAGCCGTGCTGGCTGATGAATTCATTTTGACGCACAAAAGTGTTTTTTCCATGCTGGCACCTCACGTTTCACACGCAACATCTGAGCGCAGAAACCGCTCACCAAAGCTGATGCGTAAAAGCACGTACACCGTTATGCCCTTCGGGCTGCGCAACGCTCCCGCTACTTTCCAGCAGTTAATGCATAGTGTGTTATCTGGCGTCGAACATTGCGAAGCTTATTTAGATGATGTAGTTGCCTACTCCTCCACCTGGTCTGACCATCTGTACACACAGTCTCTCATTCAGCCGTCTTAGTGAGGCCTCTCTCACACTTAACCTTGCGCAGTGTGAGTTTGGCAAAGCCACTGTTACCTATCTAAGCAGGTAGGTCAGGGGCAGGTGCGTCCGTTGGCTGAAAAAGTGCAGGCTATTATTGATTTTCCGGTCCCACAGTCCAAGAAAGCGTTGCGCTGTTTTCTTGAAATGTGTGGATATTATCGTGGATTTTGTCGAAACTTTTCTGCTGTGGTGGCTCCTCTCACCGG
>NW_019436615.1:0-766 GCF_002814215.2 Seriola lalandi dorsalis
GGTTCTGGTTCAGGTTCAGAGAACCTAAAAGAGGACCTGGAGACGACACAAGAATAACCTCTGTCATCAGTTCAATCATCTTTACACAAGCAGTGAAGTCGCTGTAACATTCATCTCAAATGTAACATAAACCTTTAGTCGCAGTTTGTCACTGTACCAACTGAACAGATCAACATTTTCTATCAGTTTCTAAAATGGAAAAAGAATATTTATTGTTATTTTTAAGAGTCTTTCAATGACCTCAGGTGACCTCAACCACCTTCAGGTGACCTCAATGACTCCCAGGTGACCTCAATGACTCCCAGGTGACCTTAACAACCTTCAGGTGACCTCAATGACTCCCAGGTGACCTCAATGACTCTCAGGTGACCTCTATGACTCTCAGGTGACCTTAACAACCTTCAGGTGACCTCAATGACTCTCAGGTGACCTCAACCACCTTCAAGTGACCTCACCGTCTTTCAGGTGACCATCATACTTATGTCTAGCCGTGGTGTTGTGTGTTACAGCAGCTCATCATACACAGATCAGATCATTTGCAGATGCGGAGTTTGGTCTCTGACCTGAGGACAGAACAACCAGGTGTCTGGATCTGCAGGTAAGTTGTAAACACGTCAGTGAGCAGGAAGCAGAACGAGTCTCTTGGTCAAAGATTGGTTCTACTGTCACACGCTGTGTTTTCATTGGTCAATGTAGGAAGCAAACAGCCGTGAGTCCTCAGTTTAGTTGCGTGTTGGTCTAAAGTAAAGTCCAGACACACTGTGTT
>NW_019436616.1:0-630 GCF_002814215.2 Seriola lalandi dorsalis
TTTCCTCATCAAACCATCGACTCCTCGAAAGCTCCAGATGATACAGTCAGAGACGTCCTGAGGAACGCAGGCGTATGTACCTTGGAAATATAAATGATTATGTCATCGGGAATGATATATAGGTATTTGACCAGGATATTATTTTATAAGATATAAGTTTTTAATTCCTCTGCAGCAGCCATTTTGTTTTCTCGAGAACTCCTCCCTTCAAAGTTTGGCACAAACGTGAAAAGAAAACACTGTTTAGCCATTTCTCAAGACTTCGCAGCAATTATGACAAAATTTCATAGGAATGTTTAATATTTTATACGACTATGGATGAACAGAGACTGTAACCTGGAACTAGTCTGAGTGGAGGAAGGATACAACCGTGAGGCGGTAATTCTGTTCTGTTTGTTTGTTTATTCGTCAGCTGTTTGATATGTTTATCTTCTTTATGGCTGTGAAAAAAGGAGATTTGATTCTATGTACAAATGAAAACTCAATAAACACTAAAATTTAAAAAAAAATGCATCAGAGGAACTTTAACTCCTAAATGACAGATTTGGATCCAGGAGCCAAAAACTTGAGAGATATTAAGATCAAACTCAGCAGCTACTTGACGACTGGATTAATTAGATTTTTCCTTCC
>NW_019436617.1:0-714 GCF_002814215.2 Seriola lalandi dorsalis
ATTACTTCTTAAAGGAGCATTCTGCAGTGTTTCCAGTTTTTGTGAAGCAAAAACTTGAAGTGAAGTGCATCATAAACTAAAAGAAAAGCTGCTTAAAGGTGGTTCCTGTAAGCTTTTATTGTGCAGCTATGACGTCCTGTCTTAGAGGTCTCAAATCGAGTTTCAATAGGGGACCACATGTTATCTATGCTTTAGGGCCCCTTAATGAGTTAGCCTGGCCTCATTCACATGTTTCAGCAAACAACTTAAATTGTAAAAGGTAAATCATATAAACTTGTAGCGTTTCAACATCATTAGGCATACAGATATTGTAGCGATGCATATGACAGGTGCAGATCCTGCTGTAACAATGCGCCATTGAATGGTTTCTTTTTGTGTGACTATCATGGAGGAGCAGTAGTGCTGCTGCTGCTGCTGCTGCTGTGTGAATGTCATCCCACATCCAAGGATAAGGGGAAATTCCCTCTAAAGCTCTTCCTCCCACAGCTTGATATCTAAACCATCCATCGGTCACTGTTGCCAAGAAGACATGTGAGCAGCAGTAGCTCAGCGAGTTAGAGAAAATGAGTGAATCTTCTGTTTGTGATGAGCATCTCAACAAAGTTATTCCATCTTACAGCACTATATGTAATTTCTGCTCAGTTTTACTAAATTTAAATGGAACAAATTGGTTGATCGTCCTTCTTCACAATAAAGAACATCAGATTGCCAATT
>NW_019436618.1:0-801 GCF_002814215.2 Seriola lalandi dorsalis
AAATGGAAAGACTTTTTCATATTCAGGTTGTGTCTCCTGTCGTATCAGGCCCCAGTCAGTTCAAACAGAGAGGCAGATCTGGAAATCTGTTGTCATGTTTGATAGGAATGATATCATGAGAGGAGAAAACCCAGATTTATACACATAACATCACTCGATGGAAACACAGAACATTCGCTACTGTGTTTCGTTTAAAAAACAAAACAAAACAAAACAAAAAATGCTTCTGTTTTGCTTAAAACTGTGATGTAAACCCAGCTAGTGAGACAGAAGTGCACTTGCAGTGTGATTCTGCCAAGTTAACGTATAATTCTTCCTCATGTTGTCACTGTTTGTTTGGGACCCAAATGCAGACACAATAATGACAGGTTGATGCGGTGAAGCTTCCTTTAATATGAATAAATAGGTGGATCAATAGGGAAGTGAGATACACACTGACAGGAACAGACACAGGATGCAGCCACGCAGACACTAGGGCTGTGGTTGAACAGTAGGAAGGTTCAAACCGAGTGAAGTGAGCTGCAATCTCTGAGCATGTAAAGGGTGAGGTTTGGACCCAAAAGCAGCACCGACTAGGACCGATGATTGGTAATGACTTTTATTGTTATTAGATGCAGGTAAATAAACACAGTTCAATTCAAAAGGGGAATGGCAGTCTTTGAGGGGCTTGGGGAAAATCCGAGGGCCCAGAATAAAGCTGTGGATGAGGCAGCCGTACCTGGCAGAGGGTAGGTCGGAACCAGGCAGAGGACCGAAAAACCAGCAGGTGAGTAACCCAGGAACACTCACGATGGTCGAGAT
>NW_019436620.1:0-747 GCF_002814215.2 Seriola lalandi dorsalis
TCAATTCTCAAACCAGAGAAATCAGTGATTTTAATCATGGTAACGTTTCATTGGTCGCCTGTTGATGACATCACATCCTGTATGATCATGTGTCAGTGTGTTTGTCTGACAGAAGCTCAGCATTGACCTTTATATAGTTTCAGGCGGGAAAACGTATTTTCAAATTAAAAACTTTATGAAGACTTTGATGTTTCGGGAACTTCAGACTCATTTTAATGTTTCTTTTCTTTTTAAATGTGCAATGTTGAACTTCCATATTATCAGCTGAAAAATCCCTAAAATATCATAAAGCTCAAATCTTCCAGGGCTAATTGTGATTGACTGACTACATGTAGCTTGTTTTCTGTAACTTGATGATCTTCAGTCGCTTTCTTGTTTTTTTATAACTGCAGTTTGAACTGATGTTTTTTTATTTCTTATTTTTGGCAGAGTTCATTGAAGGAGTTTCCCAGTTCAGTGTGAAGGGAGATAAGGAGCAGAAGTTGCGCTGTAAGTTTGAATAACACGACTGTATCTGCACAATGTGTTATTAAAGTCACCGTGCTGTTCAGGTGATTAACTGTCATAAAAACACAGTTCTTTAAATCATGTTCCATGATCATTAGTTCAACACCCACATGATTGTCTGAACTTTACATTTAATTCAGATTAAACATCAGTATTCAGTATGTTGTATCTTTATAACTGTTAAACCTTAAAGCTCCTCCAGTGTAAAGGTCTGTGTCCATGTGTAGTGTGATTATAGAT
>NW_019436621.1:0-725 GCF_002814215.2 Seriola lalandi dorsalis
AATGAAAAATAAAAATACATAATTATGCTGTTGTCGATTTGTTAACGGACACAAATTTGTTTTTAAGACACGGTCATTCCGACACACTACGGGACACTGACCTGATAGTTTGGCATAAAACCACAGTCTACACGTCCACAGGCAGATGATTGGATCATTTTTAGTGAGATTTTAAAAAGTCTGTACTACTAAACACTAAAAACATTTTGTTTTCCCTCTGACTGTCTAAAAATGAATATGAAATTCTGTAGTGGGATGAAAATGTTTTACATCTTTTATTGTTGAGTTTGTATTTTTGTCGAGTATGTGCTGTTGAACTTCCATGACGAGCACGAACTGAACTCTCCACTCTATTTTAAAACATTGATTACAGAATAAAAACAAAAGTCTGAGTAAAAGAAATCATTTTGACATTGTTCGGATCTTAATTTTCATTCATTGAGGTCTTTAAAAGGTCTGTTTTCTAAAATGGGGCAGGAACCCTGTATTCACAGGCAGAATCACATCTGTGTTGAGCCATTAATGTAGTAAATGTATTTCAGACTTAACGTCACATATCATGGTTGTAGTAACCGTGTTAGAATCATGCAGATTAATTTAATGTGTCTTTGCGTGTTGTGTTTTCACTCAGATTCCCAGCATGCTCCTGACGGCTCTAACCGACAGTGCGCCTCAACAAATAACATGTCAAATAGAGGTGACGAGGATGATGATGATGATGATGA
>NW_019436623.1:0-704 GCF_002814215.2 Seriola lalandi dorsalis
CACCCTCAGCCATGCCCCAAGCCCCGCCCACCTGGACCCACCATTCAGCCTTGCAGGATTTGGTTTCTCTGAGCGTTTTACCTGAAATCTCTTATATCTTTTATTGGATCACTCAGAAAACAGTCAGCCAATCAGAAAAGCAACTCAGAGCCTCCCCTCTTCTGATTGGCTCACCGACCTGTTGTTACTAGAGCTCCAGAGATAAACCTGAGAGAGGAGATATATAACTACACTGAGATGGTTTTTAGGTCTTAAAAACACAAAAATATCTTCTTATGGATCAACAATTCAAATAAAACACAGGAGAAGAGGAGAGCTTTAACCAAATGCTGAGAGTCTAAACATAACCATGAAAAATATTGAATAATGCTTAAGTCTCTACAATCTGCAAAAGTCAGCCAAAAAGACTGGATATTTTAGCAGAAAACATTCAGAGCATTCAGTATCAACATTTGTGAGTTGTCAAACACATTATTTGTGCATAAATATCATTTCTAGAAGACAGGGTTGGCAAAGTTCAATACTACATATTAACACCTCTAGAGGCCTCTAGGCTTCATTCATCATGTTAGTATAATCTGTACACCAACAGAAATGTAAAAACCTGAGGCTGTGGTTCAGGAGGCATTAGAAGATGGGTCTTACCAATTGTATCTGGCAACCAGCGCCACAGGCTAGCTGCGTCCTGTCTTTAAGCTTAGCTC
>NW_019436624.1:0-671 GCF_002814215.2 Seriola lalandi dorsalis
ACGAAAACATGGATCCTCAGGCAGAAGAATTTTAAATAAGACTCGATGACTTTAAGGTAGTTAAATCTGTGCTGATCTTGCCTCATTATCAGGTGAAAACATACGATTTATACTCAAGTAAGAGCAAATCATTCACAACTGAGTGAGAGCAAAGTTACTATAAACAATAATAATAATAACATAATAACAATAATCAAATAAATAATACATAAATAAAAAAATCCTTTAAAGTCAGATTAATGATATAAGAGCCGGAGAATCAGCTGGAAATGGGTGTGAAAGGACAAACCTGTAACGTGACTACTGCTGAATGAGGGAGCCCCACCTGTGATGGGACGAACAGAACAATTACAACAGATCATACCTGCTACATGACGACCACTGTGTGATATCACCCATGTTAAAAACCCTGAAGTAAATCATGTTTATAGGTTAATAAAGGTAAACTCACCTGCTACAACAATCAGATTTAAGGTGGAGTTACGACGTCCTCTTGTGTTCTGGGCTTCACAGTAATAATTCCCACTGTGTTCAGGTCTGAGGTCAGTGATGGTGAAGATCTGTCCTGAAGCTTTTGGTGAGTCTTCATTCTCCTTGTACCAGGTGTAATTAGCTGCTGGGTTAGCATCACTGCTACAGGTCAGATTCACTGAACTGCCCTCCACTATCTC
>NW_019436625.1:0-550 GCF_002814215.2 Seriola lalandi dorsalis
ACAACTTTAGTCCTTAATAAAATGTAAACAGGTGAGTTATATAAACAGGTGTCATGAAGGAGGAAATTAGCTCTTCATGATTGATGATTGATGATTGATTACATTACACACAGAGGGGGTGTGACTTCTGTTCTGTATCTTTACATAGAAAACAGCTGTTTGCTGCTGTATTGCTGTTTAAAATCTAGTCTGAAGAACCAAGACAAGTCTCATGTCCTCGTTAGCAAATTGCAATTAAAGCTGTAAGTCTCTCAGGATGAATGCTGACCATAAAAGTAAAGGGCACTTACACATTTCCTTCCAAAGTTGTGTCAACAATGATTTTTCCCTCAGAGGGACCAAGTCCCTTAGAGTGTCTGTGTGTCTCTGTGTGTCTCTGTGTGTCTCTGTGTGTGTGTGTGTGTGTGTGTGTCTCTGTGTGTCTCTGTGTGTCTCTGTGTGTGTGTGTGTGTGTGTGTCTGTGTGTGTCTCTGTGTGTCTCTGTGTGTGTGTGTGTGTGTGTGTCTGTGTGTGTGTCTGTGTGTGTGTGTGTGTGTGTGTCTGTGTGTGT
>NW_019436626.1:0-632 GCF_002814215.2 Seriola lalandi dorsalis
AAATGTCATAGTATAGTATGGCATAAAAAGTCATACCATAATAATGCATAAAAATTTCATAAAATCGCTTAGTATAATAAGGCATGAAAAGTCATAGTATACTAAGTTCAAAAATGTCTTAGAATAAAAAGGCAGAAAAATGTAAAAAAAAAAAAAGAAACGACACAGTATAGTATGGCATAATGTTTTCAAAAAAGGTCATAGTATAGTTAAGCATAAAAATGTGAAAAAACATCATAGTATAGTAAGGCAAAAAAACGTGAAAAAATGTCATAATATGGTAAGGCTTAAAATGATCAAAAAACGTCATAGTATAGTAAGGCATAAGAATGTAAAAAAACAAAAAAACAAAATAGTATAGTATGGCATAAAAATGTCAAAAAATGACATAGTTTAGTATGGCATAAAAAGTCATAATATAGTTAGGCATGAAAAGTCATAGTATAAAAAGTGGCATAGTATACTATGGCATAAAATAAAAAAAAATGTCTTAGCATAGTAAAGCATAAAAATATAAAAATTGTCATAGTATATTATGGCATCAAAATCTAAAAATTGACATAGTATAGTATGGCATAAAAAGTCATAATATAATAATGCATAAAAATGCAATAAAATCGCTTAGTATAATA
>NW_019436628.1:0-851 GCF_002814215.2 Seriola lalandi dorsalis
GTATGCAGATAGAAAGTCTTAGATGTGTGCAGCTTCCATCCCCCCTCTCATCCTCCACACACACATCGCCGTGGCTGATCTGATCACACTCAGGAAAAAGTCATCACTTTAACTTGTTTTCCATCAGTGGTTCATAATCTTCAACAGCAGCTTGACTTGAAAACAGCTCTTCTCACTGTTGGTAGATTGAGTTTCAGTGAGATCCTTTGACCAACTGTGAAAAGCTTTGTTTGGGGAAAAGACTTTTCTCTGCCATAGTTATTGCCATGAAAAATCCAAGAAAAATTAAGCAATTCATAGATGGAAGACATTCTATATTTAATAGCTTCTGCTTGACATGCTTCAATATCAGTATCAATATCAATATTCAGTATGTTGACTGTCCCACAAGGGAAAATAAGACACTGGATCTGTTGTATGCAAACATCAAGGAGGCCTACACTGCCTTAGCTCTACCACCACTCGGCAGATCAGATCCTAATTGGTTTTCTTCAACCTTCCTACAAGCCCTGTGTACTGATGCAGGCTGCAACCACCTGCTCATTCAGGAACTGGACCCCGGAGGCCAGTGAGTGTCTAAAGGACACAGATTGGAATGGCCTGTTGGAGTCACAGGAAAATGATAACAGCAAGGACCCTGACCTTGATAGAATGGTTGAATGCACCACGGACTACATTAACTTCTGTATGGACACTGTAACACCAGCAAGGACTGTACAGTGCTTTCCAAAAACAACAAGCCCTGGATCACCAGGAACATCAAGACCCTCCTCAACCGGAAAGTGGAGGCCTTCAGGGATGGAGACAGGGAGAAGCTCAGGTGTGTGCAACATGAGCTGAAGAGATGAAAG
>NW_019436629.1:0-910 GCF_002814215.2 Seriola lalandi dorsalis
GTGCAGCACGACTTCATGTCGGGAAACAAAGAAACAAACCTACAAATATGAGTTCTGTGTGGTTATTTGATAATTACAGGGATCGAGGAAAAAACGAAGGACCTCATCAGACTGACGAATGAAAACAAAAAGTGTTTAACAAAAAAACGGGTGCATTTTTATTTATTGAATTCATTATTAATCCTTCACAAGCTTATTGCCATGAATGTAATGAAAGTCATATCACACACCTATATCTTTGTCAATGCTGTATACAAGATTATCTTTTACATAAATATTTATTTAATTACAATATCCTTTCTGAAATGCCGAGGGTTCTGTCTTTGTCTGCTGCCCGCTCCGCCTTGCACCCGACCCCAAAGTCTGTCCACTGCGGCTGCTGGGTGCACAAGGTGGGGCCTCCATGTTCATTTTTTGGGCTGCACCCAACCGGGCCCCATCAGTCAAGGCCCGACCACAAGAAGAAATCTTGCTGTTTATAACAGAGATATCAACAGGAACTAAGAAGGCCCTCCAGCTACCTTCACCTGAAAACGCCACCAGCCAAAAGACAACGTCTTAACACCGACAGGTGACAGAAAAGGAAGTGGAGAGAGAAGAACAACGCCACCAAGAAGTCATGCAACAATCAGAGAAATTTCTTACCTTATTTGAAAAAATGGTGGATAAAATATATATATATTTTTTTTTCTGTTGTGCAGGTCTTCAATTTAAGGGAGAGCTTTTGAAGTCATTATGTTTTTATTATCGAGAGTTTGTTTTGTTTTGATTGAAATGCAGTAACCTGGTCTAATTTATTTTGAAATACACAAAAATTAATAAACTTCAGAATCGTTAAAGAGGATCAGAGACCCTCTCATTTAAGATTGGGCTTTAAACCTTCCTCTGTATCGACAGGGAAAAAGAACAT
>NW_019436630.1:0-656 GCF_002814215.2 Seriola lalandi dorsalis
TGTCTTCATGTCCTCTTGCCTTCATGTCCTCTGTCTTCATGTTCTCCTGTCTTCATGTTTTCCTCTGTCTTCACGTTCTCCTGTCTTCATGTTCTCTTCTGTCTTGGTTCTGGTCCAGTGGCCGATCCGTCATGGGATGGTGGAGGACTGGGATCTGATGGAGAAGTTTATGGAGCAGGTTATCTTCAAATACCTTCGAGCTGAACCTGAGGACCACAGCTTCCTCATGGTGGGTGGACACTGTGTTTTTTACTGTCTCCGGGTGCTGCTGCTATGGAAACCTGAGGTTAAACACACACTGAGCTCTAATTTAGAAAATAGTTCAAACTGTTGACATAAACATGCAGACAAGTTAGAACCAAAAATATTTTAGTGGAAAAGGTTCTAGAGGTCCCTGAGGAGATTCCAGAGGTCCACGAGGAGGTTCCAGAGGTTCTTGAGGAAGTTCCAGGGGTTCGTGAGGTGATTCAAGAGGTCCCTGAGGAGATTCCAGAGGTCCTTGAGTAGATTCCAGAGGTCCTTGAGGAGGTTCCAGAGGTTCTTGAAGAGGTTATTGGGGAGATTCCAGAGGTCCCTGAGGAGATTCCAGAGGTTCTTGAGGAATTTCCAAAGGTCCCTGAGGAGATTCCAGAGGTCCACGAGGAGGTTCCAGAGGT
>NW_019436631.1:0-752 GCF_002814215.2 Seriola lalandi dorsalis
TATTAATACTGTGAAAGTATCAAAGCCTCAGTCCACAGAGAAATGCACACAGCCTGTATTCAGAAACTGAGCCTTAAAACCAGCCGTCAGGACTTCTGGAACTTTGTGATGTCACAACAAAGCAGTCACCAAGCCCCGCCCACCTGGACCCACCATCCAAACCTTGCAGGATTTGGTTTCTCTGAGTGTTTTTACCTGAAATCTGCTTTATTTTTATTGGATCAGTCAGAAAACAGTCAGCCATTATCGATCAACACTTGAAATAAAACACAGAAGAAGAGGAAACTATGGAGCTGTCATGTGCAAACTAGTTCAGCATTGGAAAGAAATAAATGATGAATTAATGATGTAACACAACTAACAAGTACCAAAAGACCACAACACAAATACAAAATGTATAATAAGAGGTTCGAGGGTTTTTAAATGCTGAAGTAAATTCTTACATCAACTTCTTCTTCTTCTTCAGACACATAATTCGATTGATTTTTTTTCTCTCTAAAGGATCATGGAGAACTACGACAAGCTGAAGTCTCGCATCAGTGAGATCGTGGACAGCAAGCGCCACCTGGAGGTGGATCTGAAGAAACAGGCCGCCGACTACAGAGAGATCGACAAGAAGATGAACAGCATCAAACCAGACCTGATCCAGCTCCGCAAGACCAGGGACCAGTACCTCATGTAGGTCACACCCGGACGCAAACACACAGGTCAAATCAAAACTGTATAGTAGGACACGTTGTACTAACAGCTGC
>NW_019436632.1:0-775 GCF_002814215.2 Seriola lalandi dorsalis
ATTTCCGTGTGTTTGGCTGTAGTAACTGCGAGCTCATTCTTCTGCAACATACGCTGGAGTATGCTGGTCTTCTAAATGGAGTTTATTTGTACTCAGTTATTTGTATAATGAACTGAAATTGTTTTGCCTGTTTCAGGAATATGCTCCTCTCTTACACAACATGTCAAATAAAGATCTTTGCCAAAGGTAATTGTTTGAGAGTTTTATTGTAGTACACAGAGATTTTAGTTTTACAGGAGGAAGACGGAATTACATAAAAGATTTCCCAGAATATACTACATCATCTCCTCTAAGAGATGATGTAGATTCTCCGAGATCAAGTCGGAGAATCAAACTTGGAGCTGTTGGTTCCTCCTGAGTAAAGTGGGAGACAAAAAAAAGTAAGAATTAGTCATCAAATTGATATTCAGGTAATTAGACTTAATTAGTAATTTTTTAAATGCCTTCACCTTTTACCAGCCAGCTTCCTCTGGATCATCTTCTTCTCCAACAAGCTCACCGAGATTCATCTTGAAATTAACAAAAATTCAAATGAACCACACAAACCTAACGCCATGTTACAGAAATATCTGTGAATGTGCTAACAAAATATTTTACTATACTAACAACACATAGGACTGATACATGGTGCCATATGTGAACAAACTGTCTGTACTTACAGGTTTCAAAACCCCATGCTCCACGGAGACTTTGTTCTTCAAAAAGCAAGAGAAATTATGATAACTGAAGATAATAACAATAATAATAATAATAATAATAATAATAATAATAATAA
>NW_019436633.1:0-636 GCF_002814215.2 Seriola lalandi dorsalis
TCCATTTATTAAATTGGCAAAAACAAGTGGAGAACCTAATTTAACAATAGACATAAATGGTAAGTCAACATCATTTCTAGTAGACACTGGAGCTTCAATTTCAACGATAAAACCAACATCATCTTTAAATCTAAAGGCTTCCAGAAACACGGTAAGAGCTGTGGGGGTTGGTGTCTATCTGTATCAGAGCCTACTACAGTGTCTATAGGACCTTTTACTGAAAACATGTCTAATTTCACAACTTCTCAGTCTTTCCTTCTCTCAGACAGCACACCAGTGAACCTACGAGACTTGTGTAAATTAAATTGCACCATCTTTGGCACACCAGAGGGCATCTTCTTAGAGACTAACCAAGATAACACAACAGCTGTGTTAGCAGCACTGATTGATCAATATCAACCCATGAAGGAAGAGAAAGGGAAAGTTCATTACGGGATAGTGTCCAGTGTGCCCTCATCAGTACGGGCCTCTTTCTCTAATGACGTTGGATTGATCAAAACTGAACCCATACAGATTATGTTAAAACATAATGCCTCCTTACCTAGGATCCCACAATATCCTCCGTCTCAAGAGAAGAAAGAAGGCATTCGTCCTGTTATTCAAACTTTGTTAAAACAAGGAATAATAGTACCATGC
>NW_019436634.1:0-908 GCF_002814215.2 Seriola lalandi dorsalis
AAAAAAGTCATAGTATAGTAAGCATAAAAAAGTTTTTTAAAAAGTCATAGTATAGTAAGGCATGAAAAAGTCAAATCAAAGTCATAGTTTATTAAGGCATAAAAACGTCATAGTATAGTAAGGCTTAAAAAAGTCAAATCAAAGTCATAGTTTAGTAAGGCATAAAAAAGTTTTAGTATAGTAAGGAATAAAAAAGTCATAGCATAGTAAGGCATAAAAAAGTTTTTAAAACGTCATAGTATAGTAAGGCATAAAAAAGTCATAAAAAAGTCATAGTATACTAAGGCACAAAAAAGTTTTAGTATAGTAAGGAATAAAAAAGCCATAGTATAGTAAGGCATAAGAAAGTCATAAAAAAGTCATAGTATAGTAAGGCATAAAAAAGTTTAAAAAAAGTCATAGTATAGTAAGGCATAAAAAAGTCATAAAAAAGTCATAGTTCAGCAAGGCACAAAAAAGTTTTAGTATAGTAAGGAATAAAAAAGTCATAGTATAGTAAGGCATAAAAAAGTTTTTAAAACGTCATAGTATAGTAAGGCTTAAAAAGTCAAATCAAAGTCATAGTATACTAAGGCACAAAAAAGTTTTAGTATAGTAAGGAATAAAAAAGCCATAGTATAGTAAGGCATAAAAAAGTAAAAAAAAATTCATAGTATAGTAAGGCTTAAAAAAGTCATAAAAAAGTCACAGTATAGTAAGGCACAAAAAAGTTTTAGTATAGTAAGGAATAAAAAAGTCATAGTATAGTAAGGCATAAAAAAGTTTTAGTATAGTAAGGAATAAAAAAGTCATAATATAGTAAGGGATAAAAAAAGTCATAGTATAATACTGCATGAAAAGTCAAAAAAAAGGTCATACTATAGTAAGGCATAAAAAAGTTTACGAAAAGTCATAATATAATAATGCAA
>NW_019436635.1:0-771 GCF_002814215.2 Seriola lalandi dorsalis
CATAGTATAGTAAGGCAAAAAACATCATAGTATAGTAAGGCAAAAAAAGTCATAGTATAGTAAGGCAAAAAAATCCCAAAAAACGTCATAGTATAGTAAGGCAAAAAACATCATAGTATAGTAAGGCAAAAAAAGTCATAGTATAGTAAGGCAAAAAAATCCCAAAAAACGTCATAGTATAGTAAGGCAAAAAACATCATAGTATAGTAAGGCAAAAAAAGTCATAGTATAGTAAGGCAAAAAAATCCCAAAAAACGTCATAGTATAGTAAGGCATAAAAAGTCATAGTATAGTAAGGCAAAAAAAAGCCAAAAAAAGTCATAGTACAGTAAGGCAAAAAAATCCCAAAAAACGTCATAGTATAGTAAGGCATAAAAAGTCTTAGTATAGTAAGGCATAAAAAAAGCCAAAAAAACGTCATAGTATAGTAAGGCAAAAAAAAAGCCAAAAAACGTCCTAATATAGCAAGGCAAAAAAAGTCACTGTATAGTAAGGTCTAAAAAGTGATAGTATAGTAAGGCAAAAAATGTCATAGTATAATAAGGTATAAAAAAGTCATAGTACAGTAAGGCAAAAAAAAAAAGACAAAAAACATCACAGTATAGTAAGGCATAAAAAGTCATATTATAGTAATACAAAAAAAGTCATAGTATAGTAAGGCAAAAAAAATGCCACAAAACATCATAGTATCATAAGGCATAAAAAGTAATATTATACTAAGGCAAAAAAAGTCATAGTATAGTAAGGCAAAAAAAGTCATAGTATAGTAAG
>NW_019436636.1:0-667 GCF_002814215.2 Seriola lalandi dorsalis
GCTGATCAGCAGGAACGTCTCATAAGTCGGGTAGTGCGATAATACTCACAGGCAGTAATTGCTGGCCTGCTGATTCCAAAGAGCTGCTGGAGCTGCTTACTGTGCAGAAGGCGGGGGGCTGGAGGTGTGAGGTGCGCAGCGTCTCCCCTTAATCCACATACCCTCGCAGCATTCCCTCTTCAATTGATCAGCCACCTGCAAGAGCCAAGCAGTGGAAACAAGCTAATAAATCACAAAGTTAGGGAAATATATTGCACTATTATTATATAGTATTGTTATATATCAAATATTATTATATTTGTCTAGATATGCATTACTACATTGTCATTTATTAAAGTGAAACATTCTGAACTTCTGTTAATTTAAAATACAACTTACTTGCTTGACTAAATTGCTATTTCATTTTGTTCCACAAAGTCAGAAGCAATTTACAGGTAGACATTTTTTAGTGGGTGTTCACAATGATGCTAAAAAAGCTTCTACTGACAGCCCCTCATACACTGCCACCTTACTTTGTGCTAACATTAAGAGGGGGCGGCTTATGACTGTGGATCTCAACCACAGCCCACTGCTGTCGCAGTCAACATGATAAATGACTTATCTGAAGAGGAAGACTCAAGAGCTTGCTCAGTGTCCTGACCTGTTGCATGCTGTACATCTGATTTGC
>NW_019436637.1:0-1182 GCF_002814215.2 Seriola lalandi dorsalis
AGTATATTAATGCATAAAAGGTCATAAAAACGTCATAGTATGACAAGGGATGAAACAACAGAGTACAGCAAGTCATAAAAATGCCAAAAAACATCATGGTATAGTATGGCATAAAACATAAAAAAAAAACATCATAGTATATTAAGGCTTAAAACGTCATTAAAACATTATACTATTATAAGGCATAGACTAACAGAGTATAGTAGGTCATAAAAAGACCAAAAAATGTCATAGTTTAGAAAGTCATAAAAATGCCAAAAAACATCATAGTATACTATGGCATAAAACGTCAAAAAAACATCACAGTATATTAATGCATAAAAGGTCATAAAAACGTCATAGTATGACAAGGGATGAAACAACAGAGTACAGCAAGTCATAAAAATGCCAAAAAACATCATAGTATAGTATGGCATAAAACATAAAAAAAAAAAACATCATAGTATATTAAGGCTTAAAACGTCATTAAAACATTATACTATTATAAGGCATAGACTAACAGAGTATAGTAGGTCATAAAAAGGCCAAAAAACGTCATATTTTAGAAAGTCATAAAAATGCCAAAAAACATCATAGTATACTATGCCATAAAACGTCAAAAAAACGTCATAGTATATTAAGGCATAAAAGGTGATTAAAACATCATACAATTGTAAGGCATAGAATAACAGATTATAGTAAGTCATAAAAAGGCCAAAAAACGTCATAGTTTAGTAAGTCATAAAAATGCCAAAAACGTCATACTATACTATGGCATAATACGTCAAAAAAAAATCCGAGCATATTAAAGCATTTAAGGTCATAGAAACATCATACCATGGTAAGATATAGAACAACAGAGTACATTAAGTCATAAAAATGCCAAAAAACGTCATAGTATAGTAAGTCATAAACATGCCGAAAAACGTCATAGTATACTATGGCATAAATTGTCAAAAAAACATCACAGTATATTAATGCATAAAAGGTCATAAAAACGTCATAGTAATGCAAGGGATGAAACAACATCGCACAGTAAGTCATAAAAATGCTAAAAAAAACGTCATAGTATAGTATGGCATAAAACATAAAAAAAACATCATAGTATATTAAGGCATAAAAGGTGATTAAAACATCATACTATGGTAAGGCATAGAACAACAGAGTACATTAAGTCGTAAAAATGCCAAAAAACGTCATAGT
>NW_019436638.1:0-653 GCF_002814215.2 Seriola lalandi dorsalis
ACTATATTTTTTAATTATATTATTAATGGCTAACATTGAGAGTAAGAAACGATAGATGTAGTCAAATATCTATAATTTTACATGTAACTCCAGACTGATGATAACCTTCAAGCCTTTAAAATTAGAATCCGTAACTTTTCCTCATTAAAATGTCTAAAAACATCTAGACCTATGTTCTATATGTTGCTGAGTTGTGTTCTTACATTCTCCCAAATGTTTCCATCAATTCTCAAACCAGTGAAATCTGTGATTTTAATCATGGTAATGCTCCATGTCATTAGGTCGCCTGTCAGTGAAATCATATCCTCTATGATCATGTGTCAGTGTGTTTGTCTGACAGAAGCTCAACATTGACTTTTATCTAGTTTTAAGCCACATACACTTTTGACACCTTGGTGGTTTTCAGCTCTATATTTGAAGCAGATGAAGGATTTTAGTCGTCGGACGTCTGGATCTGAAGTTCCTCCTGGCTGCAGGTTAGAACCTGCTGAATGTCTGGTTCATAAGTAGTTTTTTTTGGGCACCCTTACATGGCCCAGTAGTACACTGCAACCATCTTTTACCCGCAAGTCTGTTGGGTCAAGTTCTCATCAAATCACGTCATAGGAAAATTGCCAGTCAGCTGCAAGTCTTTCAGAGAGATTGATAAATGA
>NW_019436640.1:0-791 GCF_002814215.2 Seriola lalandi dorsalis
CTTCTTTTGCTAAAGTAAAAAACATGAGTAGCTATTCTTGTTACCAGTGAACATATCATAACTGAGTAAAATAAATGAACGGACTGACTTGAGATCAGTTCACTACCGAGAGCACAATATCTTACTCTTCTTTCTTCATCATCATCATCATCCTGCTGAGTTGATAACAAGGCAGACAGAGCCTGTAGGTTCTGAACAGACGATACTCCAAGACAGTCCATTCAGACACTGTACAACTGTAGCTACTGCTAACTGAACATTTGGACCGTTACTGTTGACGCTTTCCGTTTCCCCAGTGACGACCACACTTCGGGCTGTCATGGGAACCAGGAGAGAAGGAAAAAAAACCCACATAATATAATAATAATAATAATAATAATAATTAAAACAGGTACAACGTACAATTATAACATTTAACTATTTATCTGGAAAATTGCAATCTAGGTTTCAGCTATGAGCTATGACCTATTCAAATAAAATAAAAGACGAAATAAAACAACAAAATAAAACAAACAGCAAATTAAATAAAACTAATAGAATTCTGTATGAATTAACATGCAAGAAGAATTTAATGCTGAAATTGGTTTTTCTATTTTATAACATGATTACCTTTTGTATTTAATCTTTAAGCTGCATTGAGTCCTTACTTATTAAATAACCTAAGTAACTAAATAATGGTAACATAGTTAATGCGTATTTATAGTAATTTATAAGCCACACTTTTCGAATACAGTTTGAGATGTCTTGCCATTGTACTTTCAAATCATATAAAAAGGTTTTGTCAACAGTCA
>NW_019436641.1:0-516 GCF_002814215.2 Seriola lalandi dorsalis
TATATATGTAGATTTAATCTGTATCTATAACAGAAGTGATGATGATGATGATGATGATGATGATGATGCGCAGACGTGATTCCGTGGAAGACGTCAAGGAACCAGATGTTGAGGTTTATGTCACCAGTAGCAGGTAGAGTAACCAGCTGACTCTACCTGCATTTCACCTGAACACACCAGCATGAGTCACCACATGTTTTACCCTGAGGATTAAAGCAAATGTTAATATGATTATGAAATATTTGGGTTTTATTTAAATGGGGAAAATGAAAAATAAAGTGTTTTATTTCCCTTCCCTGGTGGATAATACTAACTCCCTTGTTTATTTTTTTATTTTTTTATTTGTTTATATTGCAGTCAAACATAAATTAGAAACTGGTAAACTAAAGTCTTACAGTTTTATTTCCATTCCTTGGTGCTATACTATACCAATCTAACTCCTTCATTTATATATTTGTTTGTTTGTTTGTGTTGTCAAATCTAAATATTTAAATATTACACACACACACACACACA
>NW_019436642.1:0-658 GCF_002814215.2 Seriola lalandi dorsalis
TGCCTTACTATATTCTAACTTTTTAGGCCTTACTATACAATCACATTTTTTGGCATTTTTAAGCCTTACTATACCATGACGTTTTATGCCTTACTATACTATGACGTTTTTTGGCATTTTTATGCCTTACTATACTATCACATTTTTTCGGATTTTTATGCCTTACTATACTATTACCTTTTTTTGCATTTTTAAGCCTTACTATACTATGAGCTTTTTTTGCATTTTTATGACTTACTATATTTCAACTTTTTATGCCTTACTATACTATCACTTTTTATCCCTTACTATACTATGACTTTTTTTTGCATTTTTATGCCTTACTATACTATAATGTTTTTTGCCTTACTATACTATGACGTTTTTTGGCATTTTTATGCCTTACTATATTTTTACTTTTTATGACTTATTATACTATTACGTTTTAAACCTTATTATATCATGGCGTTTTTTGGCATTTTTTTCGCCTTATTATACCATGACGTTTTATGCCTTACTATACTATGAGCTTTTTTTGCATTTTTATGACTTAATATATTTCAACTTTTTATGCCTTACTATACTATGACATTATATCCCTTACTATACTATGACTTTTTTTTTGCATTTTTATGCTTTACTATAGTATGACCTTTTTTTTGCATTTTTATGACTTACT
>NW_019436643.1:0-1652 GCF_002814215.2 Seriola lalandi dorsalis
CATAGTATAGTAAGGTATAAAAATCAAAAAATCGACATAGTATAGTAAGGCATGAAAAGTCATAAAAACGACATAGTATAGTAGGGAATTAAAAGTGAATAAAACGACATAGTATAGTAAGGCATAAAAAATCAGAAAATCGTCATACTATGCAAAGGAATAAAAATGACATTTGAAGACCCCTCTACGAGGGCATGTCCCTATTTGTTTTTTCTGTTTTCCTTTCAGGTGCTGGAGGTACGAATCAGCATGATATGCTACACATGACCCTGGTGTGCTATATTAAGTCTACTTTCTTTCAGTCCTGGCTCTCTGACCTCTCTAGCTTCCTCTCTGGCTGTCTTCGTGTTTGCTCCCATGCTCCTGGCAGACCTGACGGCAGCTGTGTTCTTTCTGTTGTTTATTGTTTTCCAGTTATTTGTCGACATATATCTCATTTTCCTTGTTGTAAATAAATTATTTGAAAGTTACCTGTCAACTCATGTTGTCTCCCCTTTCTTGCTTAAAAAAGAAAAAAACGACATAGTATAGTCAGGCATGAAAAGTCATAAAAACCACATAGTATAGTAGGGAATTAAAAGTGAATAAAACGACATAGTATAGTAGGGAATTAAAAGTGAATAAAAAGACATAGTATAGTAAGCCATAATAAGTGAAAAAAACGACATAGTATAGTAAGGCATAAAAAATGAAAAAAAATGAAACTATAGAGTAAGGCATGATAAGTCATAAAAACAACATAGTATAGTAAGTTATAACAACTGAAAAAAAAGGCATAGTATAGTAAGGCATGAAAAGTCATAAAAACGACATAGAATAGTAGAGAATTAAAAGTGAATAAAACGACATAGTATAGTAGGGAATTAAAAGTGAATAAAACGACATAGTATAGTAAGGCATAAAAAGTGAAAGAAACGACACAGTATGGTGAGGCATAAAAAGTAAAAAAAAACGACATAGTATAGTAAGGCATAAAAAGTAAAAAAAATGACAGTATAATAAGGCATAAAAATAAAAAAAAACACATAGTATAGTAAGGCATGAAAAGTCATAAAAAAGAGATAGTATAGTAAGGAATTTGAATTGAAAAAAACGACATAGTATAGTAAGGCATAAAAATAAAAAAAAACGATATAGTATAGTAAGGCATGAAAAGTCATAAAAAAGAGATAGTATAGTAAGGAATTTGAATTGAAAAAAACGAAATAGTATAGTAAGGCATAAAAATCAAAAAATCAACATAGTATATTAAGGAATTAAAAGTGAAAAAAACAACATAGTATAGTAAGGAATTTGAATTGAAAAAAACGAAATAGTATAGTAAGGCATAAAAATCAACATAGTATAGTAAGGCATTAATAGTGAAAAAAACGACATAGTATAGTGAGGAATTAAAAGTGAAAAAAACGACATAGTATAGTAAGGCATAAGAAGTGTAAAAAAAGACATAGTATAGTAAGGCATAAAAAGTGAAATAAATGACATAGTATAGTAAGGCATAAAAAGTGGCACGCTATAGTAAGGCATGAAAAGTCACAAAAACATCATAGTATAGTGAGTTATAAAAACTGAAAAAAAACGACATAGTATAGTAAGGCCTCAAAAATGAAAAAAAACGACATAGTATAGTAAGGCCTCAAGAGTGAAAAAAA
>NW_019436646.1:0-752 GCF_002814215.2 Seriola lalandi dorsalis
GGTTTCCATAGCAGCAGCACCCGGAGACAGTAAAAAACACAGTGTCCACCCACCATGAGGAAGCTGTGGTCCTCAGGTTCAGCTCGAAGGTATTTGAAGATAACCTGCTCCATAAACTTCTCCATCAGATCCCAGTCCTCCACCATCCCATGACGGATCGGCCACTGGACCAGAACCAAGACAGAAGAGAACATGAAGACAGGAGAACGTGAAGACAGAGGAAAACATGAAGACAGGAGAACATGAAGACAGAGGACATGAAGGCAAGAGGACATGAAGACAAGAGGATTTTAAGACAGGACAAGATGAAGACAAGAGAACATGATGAAGACAGGAGGAGAACATGAAGACAGGAGAACATGAAGACAAGAGGACATGAAGACAAGAGGATTTTAAGACAGGACAAGATGAAGACAAGAGAACATGATGAAGACAGTAGGAGAACATGAAGACAAGAGAACATGAAGACAGAGGAGAACATGAAGACAGGAGAACATGATAAAGACAGAAGGAGAACATGAAGACAGGAGAGCATGATGAAGACAGGAGGTGAACATGAAGACAAGAGGACATAAAGACGGAACAACATGAAGACAGAGGAGAACATGAAGACAGGAGAACATGATGAAGACAGGAGGAGAACATGAAGACAGGAGGACATGAAGACAGGCGAATATGAAGACAAGAGGACATGAAGACAAGAGAACATAAAGACAGGAGAACATGAAGACAGGAGGACATGAAGACAAGAG
>NW_019436647.1:0-742 GCF_002814215.2 Seriola lalandi dorsalis
AGTATAGTATGGCATAAAATGTCAAAAATACATCATAGTTTATTAAGGCATAAAACGACAAAAGAAAGTCATAGTATGTAAAGGCATGAAACGAAATTATGTAATTAAACATAAAAATGCCAAAAAAGATCTTATTATAGTATGGCAGAAAAATGACAAAAAAACGACATAGTATAGTGTGGCATAAAATGTCAAAAATACATCATAGTTTATTAAGGCATAAAAGGTCATAAAAACGTCATAGTATGGTCAGGCATGAGACGAAATAATATAATTAGCCATAAAAATGCCCAAAAAGATCTTATTATAGTTTGGCAGAAAAATTACAAAAAACGACATAGTATAGTATGGCATAACATTTCAAAAATACATCAAAGCATATTAGAACATAAAACGACAAAAGAAAGTCATGGTATGTAAAGGCATGAGACGAAATTATGTAATTAAACATAAAAATGCCAAAGAAGATCTTAGTATGGCAGAAACATGACAAAAAACGACATAGTATAGTATGGCAGAAAAATGACAAAAATACATCATAGTTTATTAAGGCATAAAAGGTCATAAAAAGGTCATAGTATGGTCAGGCATGAGACTAAATAATACAATTAGCCATAAAGATGCCAAAAAAGATCTTATTATAGTATGGCAGAAAAATTCAAAAATACTTCAAAGCATATTAGAGCATAAAACGACAAAAGAAAGTCATAGTATGTAAAGGCATGAGACGAAATTATGTAAT
>NW_019436648.1:0-811 GCF_002814215.2 Seriola lalandi dorsalis
TCATGACAGTCCACCTGCCGACCGGTATTTGAGCTTCAGTCCCCATGGCCAGTCCACCTCATGTCTTACTCTGCCTGAGGCCTTTTTGAATGAAAACATGGTTTACTCTTCAGTGGAGGGAATTCTGGGATGCACTCACATGCACGCGCTGCCAGAAGGATACCAAATCAAACAGCAGAGAGACTCAGATTACGACCTTTCTGCTCAGGACGCCATTACTCTACTATTTATTTACACAGAGGAAAAGTTGTTTGCTGCAACATTATTGTTTAAAATCGAATTTACAGAACATTTACAGAACATACAAACAAACGAAATAGTTATTAGTTGGAGCCCTAATAGGTTTAATAACCTCTTAAACCTGACTGATCCACCACTGTTCAAACCCAAAGATTTTTTATTTTAAGTTATACATGTAGTAAAAATCCGAATGTTTCTAGTGAAAACAAATATATCAGACTGAATTCTGGAGAATTGTGTATAAAATAATGCATCTAAAATATTTCCATTTGATGTAATGGTGCAGCCACAAAAGTTTTGGCCTTCAATATTTCACTCATTTTAAGCATCATAAAGCTTCAATACAGAATACAATAGATTATATTGGCAGAAATAGTGGAAACAAATTATCAACTGCTACTTTACTACTACTACTACTACTTTAACAAAAACACAGCCAATCTTGTCTTTTGGTGGTGAAAGATTTAGTGTTTATTTGCTCCACTGATTAATCTGTCATTTGGTCTTTAATGTGTCGGAGTTTGTTTGTGTTTGTTCAACAAACAATCCAAAACCCAGAAATATCAAAATG
>NW_019436649.1:0-758 GCF_002814215.2 Seriola lalandi dorsalis
TGAGGCCAATCACCGTTGTGTCGTCTGCAAACTTGACGATGGAGTTGGAACCATGTACAGGTGTGCAGTCGTAGGTGAAGAGGGAGTAGAGGAGAGGACTCAGCACGCAGCCTTGAGGGACGCCGGTGTTCAGGGTGAGGGTAGAGGAGGTGTGGTTTCCTAGCCTAACAGACTGGGGTCTGTTGGTCAAGAAGTCCAGTATCCAGTTACAGAGGGAAGCGTTGATACCCAGGTCGCTTTTGGTGTGGAGTGTTCTGCTGCCACCTCTATAGGCCTGCTATGGAGGTGAATCAAATTTTGATTGTGGTGTTCACAGCATTGAAAATTAAACAGCAACATATTTTTCCATCCACGTTGTCCTCATAAAGATCTGGTCATACCGGGAGTAACACAACGCAATTCATCTGTGAATCCTTGCAAAATATTTGAAGCTTGGTGACACACACTCATAGGTGTACTCATAAGCTAACTGCTAAAATGGTAATGAGCCTGAACATGCTAGCGCTAGTCAGCTACAATATTTTCTTTCTATTTTTTCTTTGTTGTGCCATTTACTCATTATATCCAAGCCAGCGTCTGCCCTACTAGCTTCTGTAGCTAAATGCAATCTCTCATTTAGCATTTCTTTCATCAGTCTTTGTGAAAAAAATGAAGTGCGTTCCTGGGGGTTTACTTTCCATGTTCTACGACAAATCGGCATCCACATCTACCCTTGCTATAAGGAATCCAAACGCTTTGGCGGCACAGAAAAAACTACA
>NW_019436650.1:0-791 GCF_002814215.2 Seriola lalandi dorsalis
AGTTAGTTAAATATTAGTGGAATGTAACATTGCGTGTGTGTGAATATCTATTTTGGAGCGTGAGCTAATGTTATATTTCAGTAATAATGATGAAAGCTATTTTTGTGATATATCTCTAAAGTGCATTATTGAGACGATGAGATTTCTACACAGTAAACAAAAATGTATTGAATGTATTTGCGCTTCGTCATGCTGGTGACCATTACCTGTCTAAATTACTTTGCAGCTCAGCTGATCTTGGATTGATGGCAAAGGTAGAGGGAAGATGGATAACAATTGATAACAAATAGGCCAGCAATTTTGAAAGATTCACCCTATATATGAGTGAGCCACTGTAGGAGCACTGGGTGCTGTTTGGTGTAGGAGCAGTGATGCTGCAGGTCAGACTGAGGGCAACATGATGAGATTGTTGATGTTTCAGATAAACCAGCATCCAGTCATAGTAAATGTCTATTATACTGCCTATATTAATTATACTGAATGCAAAATACGTATTTTAAGGAAGTATTATTATTATTATTATTATACCTGTGCTGCTTTTAACACTACAGCTTTGATCAGGAGCTATGAGTTCAATATTTAGAGGTCCGGGGGAGCATCGATGAGCAGGGGCCCTCCTCTGTTTGACCTCGGGATGATGCACAAATCTGTAGGAGCAGCATCTGCTCTCAGCCTAAGTTTTGTCCTTTTTGGTCTGAACAAACTGCTCTGCCTCGAAATGTACCTGCAGAGTGACTTGAGTTTACTTCCCACACAACAATTCAATTCTGTCTACCCACATAAATATCCCA
>NW_019436651.1:0-1041 GCF_002814215.2 Seriola lalandi dorsalis
GCATAAAAGGTCATAAGAAAGGCATAGTATGGTAAGGCATCAAATAAAATAGTATTGCAAGGCATAATTATACAGATAAAACATCACAGTATCATATGGCATAAAAATCCCAAAAAAACATTTTAGTTTATTATGATATAAAAGGTCATTAAAACGTAATCTAACTCACATAGTATAGTAAGACATAAAAATGCCAAAAAATGTCATAGTATAAAAAAAATTGTATTGTAAGGCATAAAAATGCCAAAAACCCTCATAGTATAATATGGCATTAAATCTCAAAAAATGTCATAGTATCATATGGCATAAAATGTCAAAAAAACGACATAGTATAGTATGGCATAAAATGTCAAAAAAACATCATAATATATTAAGACATAAAAGGTCATAAGAAAGACATAGTATGGTAAGGCATCAAATAAAATAGTATTGTAAGGCACAAATATGCCAAAAAATGTCATAGTATCATATGGCATAAAATGTCAAAAAATGTTATAGTATATTAAAGCACAAAAGGACATAAGAAAGGCATAGTATGGTAAGGCATCAAATGAAATAGAATTGTAAGGCATAAATATGACAAAAAACATCATAGTATAGTATAGCATAAAACATCAAAAAAACATTTACATACATTAAGACATAAAAGGTAATAAACACGTCATAGTATGGTAAAGCATAAAAAAATTGTATTGTAAGGCATAAAAATACCAAAAAACGTCATAGTATAATATGGCATAAAATCTCAAAAAAACATTTTAGTTTATTATGGTATAAAAGGTCATTAAAACGTAATCGTATGGTAAGGCATCAACTCATATAGTATAGTAAGACATAAAAATGCCAAAAAATGTCATATTATCATATGGCATAAAATGTCAAAAAACATCATAGTAAGGTATGGCATAAAATCTCAAAAAACGTCATAGTATAGTATGCCATAAAATGTCAAAAAAACATGATAGTAAATTAAGGCATAAAAGGTCATAAACAAGTCATAGTATGGTAAAGCATTAAAAAAATTGTATTGTAAGGCATAAA
>NW_019436652.1:0-715 GCF_002814215.2 Seriola lalandi dorsalis
TGACATTTCATGCCTTACTATACTATGACGTTCTTATGACATTTTATGCCTTACTATGCCATAACATTTTCTGACGTTTTCATGCCTTACTATTCTATGATATTTTTATGAAATTTTATACCTAATTATGCTATGACAATTTTATTAGATTTTATGCCTTACTATACTGTGACGTTTTCATGACATTTTATGCCTTACTATACTATGAAGTTTTTTTGACATTTCATGCCTTACTATACTATGACATTTTTATGACATTTTATGCCTTACTATACTGTGACATTTTTATTTTACTTTTTATGCCTTATTATACTGTGACATTTTTTGACTTTTTCATGCCTTACTATACTATGACATTTTTTTTGACATTTTATGCCTTACTATACTATCACGCTTTTTTTGACGTTTTCATGCCTTACTATACTATGACGTTTTTATTTGACTTTTTATGCCTCGTTATACTGTGACATTTTTTGACGTTTTCATGCCTTACTATACTATTACGATTTTATAACATTTTATGCCTTATTATACTATGACGATTTTTTGGAGAATTTTTTGCTTTTCTATACTATAATGTTTTTTTAACATTTTATGCCTTACTATACTATGAATCCTTTATGAGATTTTATGCTTTACTATAATACAACGTTTTTATTAAATTTTATTCCTTACCGTACTATGACATTTTTATGACATTTTATGCCTTACTATA
>NW_019436653.1:0-670 GCF_002814215.2 Seriola lalandi dorsalis
AGGGGTAAAATGATGACAGAGTGAAGTGGTCAAAGAGCGAATTGATGACAGAGTGAAGTGGTGAAAGAGTGAAGTGGTGAAAGAGTGAAGTGATGACAGAGTTAAGTGGTGAGAGAATGAAGTGATGACAGAGTGAAGTGGTGAAAGAGCGAGGTGATGACAGAGTGAAGTGGTGAAAGAATGAAGTGGTGAAAGAGTGAAGTGATGACAGAGTGAAGTGGTGAGAGAATGAAGTGATGACAGAGTGAAGTGGTGAGAGAGTGAAGTGATGACAGAGTGAAGTGGTGAGAGAGTGAAGTGATGACAGAGTGTAGTGATGACAGAGTGAAGTGGTGAGAGAATGAAGTGATGACAGAGTGAAGTGGTGAAAGAGCGAGGTGATAACAGAGTGAAGTGATGACAGAGTGAAGTGATGACTGAGTGAAGTGGTGACAGAGTGAAGTGGTGAAAGAGCGAGGTGATGACAGAGTGAAGTGATGACAGAGTGAAGTGGTGAGAGAGTGAAGTGATGACTGAGTGAAGTGTTACCTGGTGTCCCAGACCCTGATCTTACAGTCGTAGTGTCCACTGATGATACAGTTCTCAGAACAGACCAGGTCACTGCAGTACGACACCACTTCAACTACCTGCACACCTGCACAGACAGTTCCACTAGTCAATTAACAGTCAC
>NW_019436654.1:0-2686 GCF_002814215.2 Seriola lalandi dorsalis
CTACCCATTTGCCTGTGAGGACGTCGCTGAGACTCCCAAAGGCACGCCCTGGCGATACCTCCACCAGAGTACTGCGTGAACCCACAGACCTGCCCCTGTACTTCCGTCTCAAGAATCTTATCAGGATTTATACCCCTAACCCAAAGGAACCTAACAGTTATGAGGCCTTCGCCGGGCCCGAACACCTGGTCAGCCTGGGGAGGGGTCCCTACACAGGTTCTCTACCCTACGGTGTGTGGTTATGTGTGTGTGTGCCCTAAGGTTGTCAGTGGTGTTGCCATAGTGTGGATATGCTGGAGCTTACCTCTGAAAAGAAAAACCTCCTGTCCTTAAACTTATGTGTTCTCTCTCGAAATGAAACCGACTGACAAGGGCTATTTAAGTTTAAGTAATTTGTATTTCCTCAGTTACAGAGTTATTTTGCAATGCCACAAGAGAATAAAAGTAAAATTAAATGATTGAACTGGCTCTGTTCAGCACCAACCTCAGTCAAGGCTGATGACTTTGGACGGATTTTCAGCTGAAAGCTGACTTAAAATTTTTTATAACATTTGTTCTATTTGTTGTTATTGAAAATTTCTAACTGGTTGACATCAATTACTAGGTCCTCAGCACCGGCATTCATCAGGGACACACCACAAACGCAAATAATCAACTCTCACCAGTTTGAAAAATTTGAAAAGGTTGCAAAAGTTTAACCGCCCATGTGCCCTGAGTCTCCAAGAGACTTGCGAGTGGCAAAAAGCACCTGCTTAAATACCCCTTTCCGCTGCATATTACACTTGAGTGCATATTGCCTTATGCATTCACGTGTACACAGGCAGTAACACCTGCAGTTAGGTCCCCAGTGCACAGGAAATACCTGCAGTTAGGTCCCCACGTGAGGTCCCGAGCCAACTCTCGCCTGATAGGTTGAACTAAGATTGAATTTAGTTTATATGCCTTATTTGGATCACAGCGACAGGAGTTCTCAGCCATTTCAAGCCACCTCAGAATCACATTTGTCACATGGCAAGTTACAACCACAAAAAGGAAACTTATGAATGAATAACATTGGTAAATGACAATTATGATAACAAAGATAATGATGAACAGATTAGGTAAGTATATGATTAAATTAAATTATTCTTATGGAGGAGTTCTCCTTACATCTTTGTTTTTGGTCTTTTTATCATTGTTATCTAATAAAGCAGCTCAAGACTTTTACTATTCATATCAAACAAACGGTTATAATTTTCTACACCATCCCTTCAGCTACTAGGGACTGTAATAAGTAACCATGGATAATTAAACATCTGCAAATAATAGCAATAATTGCATAAACTTCCATTCCTTCAACAAACCAAGCATCATGTCTTGTTTCCTCCAGACATGATGCTTAGAATAGAGGACAAAAGGTCCAGTCTTGGTTTAATCAGACCAAGAATCTGAGTCCTTTAGATGTTTTTTTTCAAACTTTCACTGAGGAGATGCTTCTGTATGACCACTCTGCCGTAAAGTCCAGATCAGTGGAGAGCTGCAGTGATAGTTGTCCCTCTGGAAGTTTCTCCATCTCCACACAGGACTGCTATGTAGTGGATTTATTGCTCTACATCCATGACAAAATGAATAACACATTGAAATATTGGAGGGAATTGGTGGTTACATCTTTTGAAATGGACTATCTATTTTCATCCTAAAGGGAGCATAATTGAACCGTCTTTTGTAAAAGTGGACTCACGTGCTGTGGTGTTGACCTCAATCTGCTGCTCTGTTGTTGGCATAGTTACTGCTGCTACATGCTCAACTAATTACAACATTTTTTCACATTGATCCACTGGCCCTATAGCCTTTTGTTGTTGAATGAAAGTCATAAATGTACTTGCAATAATCGTCAGAGTTTATCTAAAGAACACAACAGCCTTTATGAAATTATTGTGTTTACTGACCTGACCTGACCGGTCAACAGCCATTCTGGACCACTGCGGCTCTTCCTGTGCCTCCTGATGAGCCACTCGTCCTGGGTCAACATGCTCAAACATCATTCATTTCTTTTTTCATATTTATTTACCTATTTCAATCAGACTCTGTAGCAATACATTTTTGTTCTTTTCCACAAAAAAATGAAATGCTCTTATTAGTTGACATGCAGAAGGGTTGATATCAAAGTAGAAACACAAAGAACATAAAAAATAAATTAACAGTCTCACAGCAGTCAAACTAAAGAACCTTGATGTCATGACCACTCAGCGCCTATATATCCGCGGAACACCTTGATCAGCTGATTGTCAAGGGGAGTCTCTACACTCCACAAAAATTACAATAGTTTACCGATTTCCACTGCCCATATTTCAATTCATCAACAAATCAAACCACCATCTCCCCCTGACCTCAACCTAGAACAGTTTACTGCCTGAACATTGACACACCTTAACTGTAGAGGTGACAGAACATAACTGTTGTATGATCATATCAATTGTATGCTGAAACTATGGCTGAGGAGGTAGAGCGGGTTGTCCACAGATTGGAAGGTCAGTGGTTGGATTCCCAGCTCCTCTAGTCTGTATTTGTCTGCAAATATATTTGAGCAAGATACTGAACCCCAAAACTGGGAGAGTGCGCATGTACAGTATAGCAGAAAAGTGCTATACATGTAGAGAAAATCGTGTGAACGGGTGAATGTGGTTTGAGTTGTCAATAAGACGTT
>NW_019436655.1:0-764 GCF_002814215.2 Seriola lalandi dorsalis
AGTAAAAGGAGTAGTACTTTATAAAAAGTTCTGTTAGCCATGGTGCTGTGACCTGAGCTCTGTGGTAATGTGATTCTTCTTTTTCGCCCAAATTAACTGTAATTTTCCGTGAGACTTTTGTAATTGCTTGATATAAGGAGCCCTGCAGTAATAGAGACATGCGTGTATCAGCATGGACACATGATGGAATAAAAATGAAAGTTAAGTTTAAGAGCCCTCAAAGACAGTGGCTTGGTTGTCTGATGACACAGAAATGTAAAGTTGTGCAGTTGTATCTGACACTATGATGACTGATAAATTTGTATAGAGCATGTAGAAAGAAAATATATTATCTAGCATAAACAGGCCAAGTGTTTTGGTCATGGATCTCCTGGTTACTTTCACTGTTATAACTTTTTACTCTGTATCACAGAGACAAAACACTGAAGCTCCAAGAAGATATAAGAAGATATTATGAGAAAATGATATTCATACGTATTCATTTTAGACTCAGGGAAGGATTTAAGGGAAGGACAGAGAGAAGGAAATCCATGATTTTAATCATAGTAATATCTGTGTCATTTGGTCGCCTGTGGTTGTCTGATAGAAGATCAAAATGTACTTTTTATCCAGTTTTAAGTCACATTTATAAGATACACTTTTAAAAATCTTGATTGTTTTCATCTGTATTTTAACCAGATGAAGGATTTCAGTCATTGGACGACTGGATCTTAAATTATCAGAGAAAAAAAGCCAGGCAAATGTTAGACAGCTCAGCTCCCAGC
>NW_019436657.1:0-753 GCF_002814215.2 Seriola lalandi dorsalis
GAGATCGATTGTTTTTGTCTCCACCCACATACCCAGAGAAAATAGCAATATATTTACCAAGTAAATCTTCATTGTCATGATTATTTCTCCCTGTTTTCTAAACATGTTATGATAATATAATATACATTATTATATTACGTAACAATTATAATTTAACAACGTGAAGTTACATAGTGATGCGTGTTGAGGTCAGGGTGGACCACTAATCCTCAACCAGCAGGGAATGCTTTTATTTTCTTAAATTTCTGTGCACGTGCTTTTATTTTGCAGGGTTTGTTGTTTTTTTAATGTGACATGAAGAAATTAAGGGAGAGAAAAGGAGCGACAGACAAAACGAGGGAGTAAGCACAGTTTCTTTTTACGCCCCGTTTCTAGGACGAGAGGGCGGGTTGTCACGGCAACTGTCGGCAAGGGAGTGAGAGGCAGCCGGTGAAGCTGGGATGGGGCAGAGGAGGAGGACGAGGAGGAGGAAGGAAGAGGAGAGGTCGGATTCCACTGTTAATAAAAGATCTCTCCTCTCTGCTTCATTTAAATTTTAGATTCTTATAAATTATGAAGTGACGCTGAGGCTACAAGAGGAGAGATCAAGAGACAGAGGGATGAAGGGAAGGAGGCAGGAAAGGAGAGAAGGAGCTGGGGGAGGGAAAGAAAAGAAGCAGGGGAGGCGGATATGAGAAAGTGTTTGCATGATGAGTGTGTGGGTGAGAGAGGGGGAGGCCTGGCTGAGAGGGGGAGGCCTGGCTGAGAGAGGGG
>NW_019436658.1:0-669 GCF_002814215.2 Seriola lalandi dorsalis
TGTGTGTGTGTGTGTGTGTGTGTGTGTGTGTGTGTGGGGGGGGGGCAGCATTAACAGCAGCAGGTTTTATGAAATAACAGAGACTCAACAGAGAGTCACACCACTGAGCCTCTGATGGACTGACAAAGCAGAAGCTTCACAGCAGCTCAATTAGCAGCAGGTTACTTTTTCAACTAGTTAATTAAACATTTAGTCTGAATACACACAGATGAGGTGTTTACCCATCGCATCGTCTTCACACGCCTCCTTTTGTTCTTCAGCTCCCAGTTACTCACAGTGACGCACGACCAGTGAAACCAGTACATCCCTCCACACGAGACGCTGGGAATATTTTCACTGTTTCTCAGAATAAAAATCTAAATAGTTGTTGGCTTTAGTTAAATAGAGTTAAAGCCAAAAAAGATTTGTCTTCTGTTGGACAGAAGATTGGTTTATTAGTTCCTTCATTAGGTGATCTGTGCTGAGCTGTTATTGCTGCATGATTGGTTTTATTCCACTGGAGCAAAGGTCTGAGAACCAGCTCTGAGCTGCATGTGCCAGTTTGTCAAACTCAGAACACAACAAACAAACAAACAAACAACAAACTCTCATGTAGACTCCCGTTTCCTGAGCCGGAGAGCGCCGGCGTGGGCGGAGGTTCGTGCTCTGCTCGGTGCTTTTCAGCCGGAA
>NW_019436659.1:0-613 GCF_002814215.2 Seriola lalandi dorsalis
CCAGTGTGCGCACAGCCACAGCACAAATGGCTCCTCCACACCTACACCTGCACCGGCCTCACCACACCACGCCACGACAGTGGACAATTGGCCCCGGAAGAGAAGAGAGGAGGAGGCGGATGGAATCAGACCCTTATATGAGAAGGTGTGGCACCGCCCAGCAATCAGCAGGACAAAACCTACAGCGCTGCACCAGGAGGAAGCAGGAACAGCACACCTGCTACACCTGCAAAAGGCTCAGTCAATTATGCATGGCCTATTGAGGAAAAGGCATTTAAACATTTAACAACAGATATGCGAGAATCAACTTAAAAGTGGAGAATGAGGCCCGCTGTATTGTCTCTTCTATGTTTTATTTAAGTATAATTTTAAACAAATGTAACCATTCAAGTCAACCTGTCAAAATCCAACCGATGCTACAGACACAATCGCTCTGCTAACAACAGTCTTTAAAGCCATTGAATTAAGTACCAGGTGCTGTAGGTGCATAATGATATAGAATTATTTCAAGTCTATCTCTCTCCACCTCCAAAACAGTCAAAACAATGCATGCTTTAGGGACTGGATCATTCAGGCACAGGTGGAAGTTAGAATCATTACAGGCCAGAACTGT
>NW_019436660.1:0-782 GCF_002814215.2 Seriola lalandi dorsalis
TTTTTTTTTTTTAGTATATAAAAACACACTCACTGACAGCACCCAGTACAATGTGCTATAAAAAAAACAGAGGTTGTAACACCTGATAAATATGGTTCAGAGATGAAACAAATAATCAATTAAATGCCCAACATTACTGGAAACTTGATTTCCATGTCCTATTTTATTATTATGAAGCAGGTTTAGTGCTATTTAATACTGTTAAAGTATCAAAATGCTCAATCCATGGAGAAATGCGCACAGGCTGTATTCAGAGACTGTGCTTCAAAACGAGCCGTCAGAACATCCGTAACTTTGTGATGTCACACCTTCAGCCACGCCCCCCCCCAAGCACGGCCGACCCAGACCCAACCTCCAATCTTTCTTGTCTGATCGACTGAAGCCCAAATCCATGAACATAGATTTATTCTCTTTTAATCCAGTCAGGAGTCGTCATGAATAATATAACAAATATATATAAATATATATATACAAAATATATATATATACAATACATATATATACAAAATACTATAGTCTATACATAAATGTTGCTTCACTAAATCCCCTCCCTCAGTGTGGATTGACCTAAAATTTGAATTTTCTCGTCTTTACAAATGTATGAAAATGTCAAAAGCTCCTATATCAGGAAACTATAAACTTATGTCTGAATATAATTTATTCTGATCTCCTGCTCGTTTCATTATTTCTAGTTAATTGTTATTTTAATGGTTCAACTTCCTCTATTTGTATTTTTCTTTCATGTTTTCTCATTTCAACATTTCAACCCTGTTTTTTTTTTT
>NW_019436661.1:0-647 GCF_002814215.2 Seriola lalandi dorsalis
CGTGGGTAATCTCTCATATAATTTTTCGTCTTTTTGCCTTTAATGGACAGTACAGTAGGGAGACAGGAAATGGGGAGGCAGAGAGAAGGGGAATGACATGCAGGAACGGGTCAAATGGTAAATTGGGGGCCAGCTGCAGCGAGGATTACAGCCTCTATATATGAGGCGCCTGTGTAATCCACGGTGCTTTGCGCCGCCACTACACTGAATTTGTGCCTTAGTATGCTATGACTTCATATGCCTTACATTGCTATGTCATTACTCTGCCTTACTATACTTTTGCTTTGGATGCTTTACTTTAATATGACATTAATATGAGTTTTTATGCCTTACTATACTATAATGTTTTATGCCTCACTATACTATATCGTTTTTATGACTTTTTATGCCCTACTATAATATGACTTCAAACGGCTTGCAACCTCACTTCTTTATACATTTTTATGCCTTATGTGGCTTACTATATTGTGATTTTTTTATGACTTTTTATGCCTGTGATGTTTTATACCTTACTATATTCTTTTGTTTTTATGACTTTTTATGCCCTACTATAATAAGACTTCAAGTGGCTTCCTATGGTTTGACTTTTTTATGACTTTTTATGCCTTACTGTACTATTTCGTTATTACTTTTTATGCCGTACTATA
>NW_019436662.1:0-682 GCF_002814215.2 Seriola lalandi dorsalis
AGCCAATGTTCCCTTTAACCTGAACATCATAGTGAAACCTTCTACAGGAGAAACCCCGCTTTCCCAAAACACTAATCGCAGCCTCAAATTGCTTTGAGTTCTCTGGGAGTTTCTTCCACACGTCACCGTGACGTACTTGTTTCGCGTCATCGGACAGGACGAAAGCAGGATGTGCCGTATCAGGATCCAACGCGACGTCCGCCGCGTTCCGCTGGACTCGTCTCAGCTCGTCTTCCTGCAGCTTCTTCATCTCCTGTGTGATTGTCTCTGTCAGCTGGTTCACAGCGCTCAACACAGCCGTCCTGATGATTCCTGCATATGATGCAGGACAAGTGCTGATCTCTGTCCGGTTGTTGGTGGGCGGAGCAGCGTTCAGGGTCGAGGATTTCCGGAGGAAGTGGAGGTGGTCTTCAGAGCGCGAGAGTCGATCTACCTCAGCGCGCCTCCTCGTCAGCTCGGAGATCTCCTGCTCCAGCTCTCGGATGACACCTTTGGCCTGTTCCTCCTTCGCTCTCTTCTTCTCTTTGATCGTCCCGATGAACTCGGCCTTGGCCCGTTCCACGGACTGAGTCAGAGCGGCGAAGACCTGAACACCGTCTGCCGTCTCTCTGTCTGCGGCTTCCCTGCTGAGCTTTACCGAGTGTTCGACCTCCTGAACCTTTAGTCGTCTCTCCTGGATCAT
>NW_019436663.1:0-625 GCF_002814215.2 Seriola lalandi dorsalis
TATGGACAAGTGTTGTTTGGGCAATAAGTAGAGTAGACCTTGTTCAAACATGGGTCTCACATAAGTAAGCATGCACAACAGCAACTGAAAACCATGGAGGACAATAGTGTTTCTGGCTTTTTTAAAGTCTGCAGTTGCTCCCTTGGCTGCAAACAGAATCCTAAAGTAAGTGTAAAAGAGTATGAGCCAAACCAAGACAAGACAAACAATGTGTGACGCTTCCCTCTTCTTCAGACTGTAAATGCTTCTGAACACAGTAAATCTGGTACATAACACTCTGGAGTGAAAGAAGTGCAGAGGCTCTGTGGCCAGGAGGATGAAGAGGTCTGGTAGGATAGAAAGTGCACTGACAGCCCAGATCAAACCAATCAGGATGTAGGTTTTTTTGACAGTGCAGATCAGGCTGTGACGGAGGGGGATGCAGATGGCGATGTAGCACTCGACTGCCATTCCAGCCAGGTTTAGTGGGGTGTTGAGGGTGGTGAGGACGGTGATGATCAGCAGGATGAGGCAGAAAGGTACGCTGATAGAATACAGGGTGTAGCTGATGACGTGGAGAAGAGTGGACAGGGCCAGCTGTGACATGTCATTTATCACCAGGTGGATGAACAGAATGTAACGAGGG
>NW_019436664.1:0-590 GCF_002814215.2 Seriola lalandi dorsalis
AAGGCACAAATATGCCAAAAAATGTCATAGTATCATATGGCATAAAATGTCAAAAAATGTTATAGTATATTAAAGCACAAAAGGACATAAGAAAGGCATAGTATGGTAAGGCATCAAATGAAATAGAATTGTAAGGCATAAATATGACAAAAAACATCATAGTATAGTATAGCATAAAACATCAAAAAAACATTTACATACATTAAGACATAAAAGGTAATAAACACGTCATAGTATGGTAAAGCATAAAAAAATTGTATTGTAAGGCATAAAAATACCAAAAAACGTCATAGTATAATATGGCATAAAATGTCAAAAAACGTCATAGTATAGTATGGCATAAAATCTCAAAAAAACATTTTAGTTTATTATGGTATAAAAGGTTATTAAAACGTAATCGTATGGTAAGGCATCAACTCACATAGTATAGTAAGACATAAAAATGCCAAAAAATGTCATATTATCATATGGCATAAAATGTCAAAAAACATCATAGTAAGGTATGGCATAAAATCTCAAAAAACGTCATAGTATAGTATGCCATAAAATGTCAAAAAAACATGATAGTAAATTAAGGCATAAAAGGTCAT
>NW_019436666.1:0-809 GCF_002814215.2 Seriola lalandi dorsalis
TCCTCTTTGTCAGTTTTACTCAGTGTTACTGAGTGTAGATAGATGTGCAAAAACTGCAGCTCTATCCATTTGAAATTAAATCTACAACAAAAATAACATGTGCAAAAAGTGAAAGGTTCTGAAGACTTCCTGAAGCCACTGTATTCATAATTCATGAACGAGGTGTTTCAGGAAGAATGACAATCTCTCCTTAGTGTGCTGATTATATGGAAATCATCTCCTTCATCTTCCTCATCTCCTCACCTCCCTTCAAACCCTTCTCCTCAGTGCCAAAATGGTGACAGAGAATTGAAACTGAAAATCACTGTCACTGAAGAGAAACTGTCAGCGTGAAAAGAAAAAGAAAGTGACTGATAAAAAGAAAGAAATCTGAAGATTGTCACTAATAAACACATCAGAATTTAGAAACATATCAACATGAAATGTGATGATAACATTCTAAGATTAAGTTTTGATTGAAAGCTTTGATTTTTTAATGCCCAACTTTTTTCAATACAAAAGTTTCCTTTTTGACTTCAGGTTTTCAATGCCAATTTTTTTTTCATTGACAAAATCTAAAGTCACCGTCTGTTTGACTATAAATTATATATTATTATTATAAAAGTCCAAATAATGGGTTTAAGTTGCATATATTTAAACTTGTGCCATCAAATTAGGCCTCAGTTGTTGCTATCTTGGCTTGAAATGCTAAATGAGACAGAGACAGAGTTCCACTGGCCTTGTCCAAAAATCTTTTGAACAAAAAAGACAAGAGAAGAAACAAGACATTTTGATTGTTCCTGAAATACCAAAACAAATGTGCACATTGG
>NW_019436667.1:0-602 GCF_002814215.2 Seriola lalandi dorsalis
CCACTCACTCCTTCTGATAATGTCTCAAATAAGACAGAATGGAAATGTGAGGCATTATTCTACATCAGGCAAATTTCTGGTTTGTCTTCTCTGTATTTACTCTGGGATGCAATAAAGAAACATGAACATTAAAATCCTTTTGGAGGAATCGTGGCGGCTCCGGGGTTTAAGGCCTGTAAGCATCATGTTTCCTGAATGAAAATCTGAGCTCGGATCATTGTTGCGTGTTCGCAATCTTCCCTCACAATCTTCCTCTCTACCGGTCAACCGGCTCATCTCGCTCCCTTCAGAAAACACTCCTCATTTTATTCGTCTCCAAACTGTGTCTCTGTGATACACTGTAAACCAAATTTCAGAGCTAGCAAACTAGCAAACGTAGCACAACAAAAAAAACACAGCGCCGTAATCCAGGAAGCGCGTTCATGAAGACCTGCTCACACCGAAAGTCAAGCTGATTTGATGCCAAAAGGTGTGTGCACAGATTTACCTCGGCCCTGCTCTATGAAAATGTAAACACTTGAGAAAAATGATCCACAAGTAAATGATCCTCTGTGCACAGAGCGGCTGCATCATCACAACAATGTGGGGCAGAAAAAAAAAAA
>NW_019436668.1:0-746 GCF_002814215.2 Seriola lalandi dorsalis
TAAGGCATAAAATGTCAAATAAACGTCACAGTAACGGCATAGTATAGTAAGGCTTAAAAAACGTAAAAAAACGGCATAGTATAGTAAGGCTTAAAAATGTCAAAAACGGCATAGTATAGTAAGGCATAAAATGTCAAAAAAACGTCATAGTATAGTAAGGCATAAAAATCTCAAAAAAGGTCATACTATAGTAAGGCATAAAAGGTCATGGTATAGTAAGGCATAAAACGTCAAAAAACGTCATTGTATAATAAGGCATAAAAATGTATAAAAACATCATAGTATAGCAAGGCATAAAAATCTCAAAAAGCGTCATACTATAGTAAGGAATAAAAAGTCATAGTATAGTAAGGCAGAAAAAAAAATGTCATAGCATAATAAGGCATAAAATGTAAAAAAAAAACGTCATAGTATAGTAAGGCATGAAAATATAAAAAAAAAACGTCATAGTATAGTTAGGCATAAAATGTCAAAAAAACGTCATAGTATAGTAAGACATAAAGACGTCAAAAAAATGTCATAGTATAGTGAGGCATAAAAACGTCAAAAAAACGTCACAGTATAGTAAGGCATAAAAATCTCAAAAAACGTCATACTATAGTAAGGCATAAAAAGTCATAGTATAGTAAGGCATAAAAAAATAAAAAAAATGTCATAGCATAATAAGGTATAAAACGTCTAAAAACATCATAGTATTGCAAGGCATAAAACGTCAAAAAACATCATAGTATAGTAAGGCTTAAAAA
>NW_019436669.1:0-778 GCF_002814215.2 Seriola lalandi dorsalis
CTCTTATTGAAGCTGCTGACTGGTGAGGAACATCAGCAGCGTCTGCTAATTAACGGAGCTACCTGCTAAAACTGTAATTTTCAGAGGTGATCAAAACTCTTTTAATCAGCTGTGCATACATAATGCTGCAGCGATAAAGTTGAGCTGCAGTGAGACTGTAATAATAACAATAATAAAACATATCTGAACACAATGGCTGCTGAAAGTTTCTGCCGGAATGAATCATTTGTTAATTTTCATGAATAAATTATCTCTTCATGCATTAAAAACACTCTTAATGAGGAAATCAGTCTTTGTTCTTTCATTTGGGATGGAGTGTGTGTGTGTGTGTGTGTGTGTGTGTGTGTGTGAGGATGCTGAGGTCTGAGGTTCAGTGAATGATTTTCTGAGCCAATTTCTCTTTCATACACCTAAACACACACACACACACTCACACACACACACACACACACACACACACTCACAAAGACACCCCACTGTTATTATTCTGATTTGTCAGTATTGAAGATTGATTCACAGTTACTCGAGAAAGAAATGAAACAAGACAAATGGAAGTTTTGCACGATTGTCTGACGATAATCGTTTTCATTTTGAGTTTGAAGGGGTTCGTGATTGACCTTGAGAAACAACGAGGCCAACTCGCTCGTTTTCATCCACATCATACGGTCCTCATCACAACTTCACGTCAGTGTTGTTGCTGACAATAGATCAGGGTGAATAAAGTTCATTCTTGAACACAGAAATACAATTTGAAAAAAAATAAACTTTTTAATTTTAA